>NC_056727.1:1189004968-1189049968 GCF_019279795.1 Protopterus annectens
TGGTAGATATAGAGGACAGTCTACAGGGGTGGTATGTGACATGTGGTGGGTAAACACCCTGGATGGTGTGTGTGGAATGTGATGTGGATGCCCCATGGGCCCCAATATGGGCACAATGTGAACAAGCCTCCCACCCACTGCTACTCACAACAGCAGTCCATGTCCTGAAGGTGCCTGGTCTGAAGGCTGAGCAGGAGGAGCATGTTGGCCCTGTGAATTTGTACTGGGTGCTTCAGACTGATGTAGCACATCCCAGATGTGTCTGTGGAGCTCGGTATGGAACAGAACCTAGGCCTGACATCAGGGGACAGGAACATGTCTGTGTGTGCCCCAAGGGGGGGACAACATCCCCTGGGTTGGTTCCACCTGATTGTATTGCTGGACCAGTACATGAGGAGGCCCCAGGTTTGGACACACGTGATGTGGCCAGGTATCATGGGCAGATGGATTTGGAGAGGTGGTTCTGCTGGCCAATAGAAGATATGCATGTTATTGTGTCACTGTTATAAAACATATGTTGGTAGTAATAGTCTACACAATCCTGGTACATGTCCAACATCATGCATATATATCCCCAATAGCACAGAATGTCAGATATGCAGCAATCCCAAAGCAGCCACACCACTGGCATATATGGAACCATAGTGGCCCTGACAAATGGCATGCAGGTGAATAGTCTGTAACATGCCAGCAATGATAGTGTCCACACAAGGGACATGGCTACAATCACATAGCAGAAAGTGGTACAATACAATATCTGTCCCACTGGTAGGTAAGCTGTAGCCATAACTAATGAGTTGTGTGTACAGTTTATTGAAGCTAATATGGTGGGGGTGTGACAGAGATGTGTATTACGAACTGTGGTAACCTTGCTGTATAAGTTGCTCAGACCTGTTTCCATCTTTATTTCTTTCAGCCAAGATGTCACATGCATGGTTGCCCATCTATTCACAAGCAGAGAATGATGTGGTGATAATCACACTTGATCCAGCACTACCCAGTGCTGTTTGGCAGGGCTGCACATGAGCAGCAGGATCGGACTGCCCTGTGGAATGACCTAGTCCACAGGGTCAATGATGTCGGACTGCACAACTGCAGATATGAGCAGGTCCGGCATCATTGTACTGACCTGCTTCACAATGCCCGTCGGCATGCTGCTGCAGTCCAAGGGGAATCACCTCACTACAGGGGGGTATTCCATCCACCACCCCTGACATGTGTGGAGGAGCTCCTGGCCACCCTCGTGGCAACTGCCCATCCAGCCAGCCGTCAACCGCTGGACACCTTTGTGGAGGTGGGTGTCACCCACACACCGGCCAAGGAGCATGCAGGTAAGGACACAGGGCACATCAGTAGACCACTGTTGTGTATACATCTGCATTGATACAGGTAGATCATGCATATCTGACATGTCATAGATATATTGTGCTGCTGCATTGTAGTGATAAACAGATGTCAAGATGTGGTGGTATTGTGGGAATGTACCATTGATGTATTGCAATACTGCACCCACCCTGTAGCACTGCCACAGGTGTGGCCACTGACACTGCATCTCTCACCCTCTTATGTAGGTCCCTCCAGGATACCACCAAGGCAGCAGCCTGTAGCCAGTGAGTATGTTTTATGTAGATGCTTGCCAACACACCAGGTATGTAGTGGCAATGGTATATTCCATGCACGCATCTAACACACCTGCCCTGAATGCATGCTGTGCATGTGCATGTAGTGTTGCTGTGAAATGCATGGTCCCACAGGGGTGACCATGATGGGGTATTGGAAGGGTATGTCAGACACCTGCATGATAACTAACATCCTGTCATTGGAGAATGTGTCCACAGGGAGTCACATACTGGTGGTAGACATGGCCTACAGTAGGGACATGTTTGGAACAACACCCATATACAGTGCAACACCAGTGTATATACCTGTAGGACAATGGCAACTGCTGCAGAGATACACTATGGCATAAGGCATTACAGTAGTTGACATTATCAGCAGGGTCTAGGCTGCAACATGTGGTGTTCAGTGTATGGGGCACTACAAAGTGACACACGTGTAGGGCTTACTTGTCATGCATCTGCATAAAGGCTGAAGTGGGGGGAGGGGTTCAGCATGACATACCAGTGCACTGCAGCAGGGATCCTAAGGATGCTAGGAATGTCTCTATCTGCATATAGTCAGGTTCAGGACTTGTGGCAGCCATAACCCTACCCACACAGCAATAGAGATGGCAGTGTGTGAACACCATGGGATGTGTATGAGTAGACCTTGCAATCATGCAGAATAGGGGGACAAGTGTAGGGCAGACTGAACATACACTGACAAATGCAGATGGCCCATGCTGGTATACCCCTGCCAGGAGTAGTGACTGCTGTAGTACACACAACAAGAGGTGCAATAAACCGTCATGATAAGTGTATGCACACATATGCCCACACAGTGTGTATGCATTGTGGTCAGCAGCTGCACACCTACCACAATCTGTAGACACTGCATGTGAAAGTACAAGACATATGTCACATATCAGGCTCATGTACTGCTAAGATATGCAGTGATGTGGTCCCATGGCAGATTAAGGATGTGTGTATGAAATCAATAAAGGTGTATACACTCCCATAGCCATGGTATGCTCTGATGGTTGTCAGTGTAAGAGTATTGGAGTGATCATACATGGTCTGTTGATGTTTCCAGTTGTAAATCAGGCATCAGGCATTCACCAATGACAACTGTCCACATATCATCCCAGGTATGTGTTGCTGAAAAACATAGGGGCTGTGAGAAGTAAAGCTGACATAATTGACACAGTACTACACATTTCGCAATAGGTTGTACACCTGTGAATTGTGCTGCACAGTACCTGGCAGGGTGCAGAACAGGGGCACAGCAATACTGTATACATGAGTGCAGTGGTATCAAGGGGAAGGGGCATCACCTGGTGACACAGCACATGCATCACACACATGTATACTGTTGCTAGCATGGATTGACTATAGCTGAACTGCATGCTGTTCTGTACCATATGTTCTGCATGTTGACAGATGGGTAATAGGATGACTGTGTGTGCTATCATTGTGTGTCCTGGTGGTTAGTTAGTTTGTCTGCAGGGTCACTCTGGTGGAGTGAAGGGAGGTAGATGCATGTAGGATGTGTGTGTGTGCATGTTTGTTCATAGGTTCATAGATTCATACTAGGCTATCTGCCCTAGGGCATTTGTAAGCCTAGCCAGAGTGTGTTTGGCTTTCGCCACCCATTTTAAATGAATTTTGCTATACCCTTTTTCAAGGTTAGTATACTGTGCCTCTGTCTAACAGTGACACAGAAGTGATACCCGGGGTAAACCTACGATCTCCCATCCACTCATCAAGATTCCTCTTGAAGAGAGTCAATGAGGGACTTTGCCTAACCTGGACTGGGATTATATTCCAGAGTGAAGGGAGCCTCTGGGTTATGAATCTGTCCCTCCAGCATGTCCTATTTATTTCAGTGCTGAGGTTCAAGTCTTTCGAGCGCATAGCTCATTAGGATTTGGATTTTCTGAGGTGCAGCATGTCCATTAATTCCGGGTTGGACATGGCTTTATACGTCAGGCACAGATTGCCTCTGAGCAGGCGGTATGACACTGAGTAGAACTGGAGTTTCTTTAACCGGGCAGCATATGGCATCTGTTTGAGCCCTTTGATCCTCTTGGTGAGGTACTTTTGTGGTCTTTCCAGTTGCTGCAGGTGTCTGGTAAGGTACATCCCAAAAGGGGCATTGTACTCAATTATGGGCCTGATGAGGGATGAGTAAAGAGGCATGATGACCTCCCCTGATTTAGATGTGAACCCCTTCATGATTAGGTGGGCTATATAAAATGTTTTTCTAACCACTTTGGCCACGTGGTTGTCAAATGAGAGATTGCTATCAACTTGGGTCCCCAGGTCCCTAATTACTTCTTCTGTACTTACTGGATTACCACCTATGTGGTAATTTGTGGGCACTTTGTTTTTGCCAAAGGGGATGACTATACACATTTTGGCATTTATCTTGAGGCCATGGCTCTGGCACCAGTTGTCTGTTTCTATGAGGCCCTTTTGGAGGATGCTTGTGTCGGCTGGAGAGTCGATTATGGCACCCAGTTTGCAGTCATCTGCGAACTTGGTCAGCCACAGTCCTTCCGTGTTGGCCTGTACCTAAGAGAAATATATACCGAACAAGAGAGGTCCCAGGACTGAGCCTTGTGGGATGCCGCTTGTAACTGGTTTGGAGTCTGACATGGCTCCAGCAATTCTAACAATGTGGGTTCTGTCCTTGAGCCAGTTTGCAACCCATCTAGTGATATAGGGGTTTATATTTAAGCTGGTGAGCTTATCTATAATGCCAGAGTGGGGTATTGTATCGAAGGCTTTTGCGAGGTCCAGGTAGGCTGTGTGGACCACCTTCCCCTCATCAATGGCCTTGGTGACTGTTTCAAAGAAATTGACCAGGTTTAAGAGGCAGGATCTGCCCTTAACAAAGTCAAACTGGGTAGGATCCAGTGTCTGTAGGTCCCCAATATCTTTATTTATGAGGTCCATGATGATCTTTTCCAAAGCTTTGCAGACCAAGCTAGTCAGGCTTATGGGGCGATAGTTTCCAGGATCCGTTGAGGCACCACCTTTGTGGAGAGGGACCACTGTTGCTGTATGCCACTCTTTGGGTACATATCCTGTAGTAAGGCTGAGATTGAACAGTAGTTTTATGTTTAGGTTTAGCTCTTCTTGAAGTTCATGTAGGACGCAGCCCGGGACACTGTCTGGTCCCATTGATGCTGTGTATTTTGCTTTGGAGAGGGCAGCTCTTACCTGAGCATCTGAGATGGCAGGGGGCAGCACTCTGCTGGGATAGATATTTGCCCTTTTGGTGGGGGGGGGGGCAGATTGCACTGAACCTGTCAGCTAGGATGTTGGCAATGTCTGTGGGTTCGGTGTATTTTTTGTCATTTTGGACTAATTCTGAGCATATCTGGGAATTCCCATCCATGGATGGCCATGTATGCACATGTGTGATTGTAAGTTGTTCATATGGCTGCACCTCCCTTTGGGACTGTGCAGTACATGGACACAGGCTGCCACATTACACACCAGGAATACCTGTCATGTGTGTAATCACAGGACAGCAAATAGTATAATACAGTCTGTAGCATGAAACAGGCATCCAGAGGGAAGGTAGACACCAGGTACACCCTTAATATCACAGTCAGCAGAGAGGTCACCTACAACCAACATATGCAGCACTACAGATGCATTGGTGAAGTACTAGTCAACATCAGGGAGTGTATCCAAATATTACAGTTGTCACATGATAGGCAGAAGGAGCAGCATATCTGGCATGTACTGAGCATTACATACACATGACACACCAGTGCGAGATATTATGGTTACAACATAGTAGCCCACACATATAGGGGCCATGCACATTATGTACAGACGTACAGAGGGTGCATACCGAATGACAGCAGTGAGGCGATATAAAACCACTACACACAGGTCAGGCAGGTAAAGTAGCAACAGGCCTTGTGTTGTGGCCACTTGTGTGGGCATTTAGAGGACTGAGATGTTAATGAGTGGTATCAATGTGTGTATGTCAACAAGTGTGTTGCAGGATAGGATAACACATGGACATATACGTGGGACTGTCTATATAAAGCCATGGACAGGTAGGTATTATGGAGGTGTGTGTGTGTGTGTGTGTGTGTGTGTGTGTGTGTGTGTGTGTGTGTGTGTGTGTGTGTATACTGTTAGGCAATGCTGTACAGGTCTTAATGTGCATTTATTGTTTTCCCCCACAGGTGGTGAGGTGGGCCAGGGTTCCTCCTGCATGCAGTCTGATTTTGGTGTCCATACAGACACCAAAGATGATAATAGTACTGTTGAGGCACAGGTGGGGTTGTCAGGGGCCGACATTGCGCCAACATTTGACATCCCCCTTCTTGCCACCCCAACCCCGCACACAGTTTCAGTGCCTACACATACCCCATCCCCAGTGGCCATAGCAGAGGAATAGCTGGCATTTGTTGGCACTGCACAGGGAAGTGTGGTAACCATGCCTACTGTGTCTGGTCACAGCAGGCATAGCCGGATGTCCGGCAGGGCACTACATAGGTGGATGTCCCAGGGTGCTCGTGGTAGGGCCACTGGACATCATGCCCCAGGCATATGTGACATAGCTGGTAACAGCAGGTGCATATTTCAGGCTGTCATAACGGTGCAGGCACATATAGAACATTACACCAGACAAGGCTTGAGGCTGCAGAGGGCTGCTCTTGCATCTGTAACCAACAACCTCCGTGAACTGTCGGGTGCCATCCATGCTTATACTAAGCACACGGATAGACAGCATGATGAGATGATGGCCATCATCAGCAGTGGTGTGTCCATGCTTCAATGTGTGGTGGGAATGCGGCGACACCCACATGGATGTGGGCCAGCAACACCAACAGCTGGCAGTCAATGTGGACATGCTAGGACATCAGGGGGCTCCCGTAGTGGCAGTAGCAGCCCCAGCAGTGCAGGGGTTGTGCTGTCCACACCACACCACAGCAGGCTACGTGCACATAGTCCTGGCCAGTCCCAGGAAGAACCTGGTACCAGCAGTCAATTGTCATCAGCAGGTGAGAGTAGCACATTGAGGCTTATATCTGGCCATGCCTGTGGAACCACTGGCAGGCGCAGTCCATGTGTTCATGGCCAGAGGCAGTAAACTGCACACCCTGCCAGGTATGGTCTGCAGCTGTCCACAAACACCTGTGTAGGGCAGCCACATGGCAGAACTGTGTGCATGCATACCCACACAGTATACAAACACACCTAGGGTAACTCCATACCTACACACAGCACATCACCTCTCCCAGATCTCCACAGTACATCCCTCACCCACACACATGGTGTCATATGTATGGCCCATCCTTGGCATCTGACAAACCAACATCACACCCTGTGCATATGATGATACCTGTGCCACATTACTGTCATCCATGCCATCAAAGCAGGGACAGGCTGATATGGTTATGATGCACACAGTGACTGCACTACAGTGTACCACAGTGCTGCAATGTAAAATTTTGTAGGGAGTAGAGTGTAATGCATATATGACAGGTAGTGTAGCTGTCCAGCAATGATGCCTTATAGCTGTTAGTAACCCTGGTATAATTTTATCCATTTGTATTGCAGGTGTACGTGTCAGCACTAGGATGCCTTGTGCATATGATAATACTTTTGCCACTTCCTTGTCAACCATACCATCTATGCAGGGACAGGCTGATATGGTTCTGATGCACATGGTGACTGCACTATAGTGTACCACAGTACTGCAGAGTAACATGTTGTAGGGAGTAGAGTGTATTGCATATATGGCAGGTAGTGTAGCCATCCAGCAATGATGCCTTATAACTGTTAGTAACACTGGTTGGATGTGGTCTCTATAATGTTATCTATTTGTGTTGAAGGTGTATGTGTCAGCATGAGGATGGTCTGCAGTCATATTCCACAATGGGGTATGTCACTGTGGTGACTCCATGGCTGTGACATATCTGTGGTACAGTTGAACACATGTCAAAGGTTATTAAACCGGTTATTGCCTGTGCCACATGGACGGGTGGCCCACTGAGGCATGTATACCCTGCAACCTGATGTAGACCCATCCACGTACACACACACACTGTAACTTGGCAACACTGGGAGTAGACTATTCCTAACTATGTAGTGATACTGAAGTGTGTGGCTTACATTGCACACACCACACAGCATTTAGGGTGAGGTGTGTCCCAGGTTACATGTTACATGAGAACATCCCCAGACATTCTTTGATTTCCTGTCCTTGCATATTTAAACTGGTGCATGTGAAATAATTCCTGCTTTAAAACCTCAGCTTGGCCAGCTAGAACTTGGTTATATTCAACTGGACGTATAAGAGAATTTAAGTACCTTTATCTGCACTTTTTTTTTAAAAAAAATACAGTATTTAATCTGATTTAAACTGTGTATGAAGGAGTGTTGAAGGAATTTTTAACTGAAGTTATTCTGCTCTTCAGTTATTCCCACCCACCCGCCCTGTTTTTGTTTTGGTGTTAATCTTAGTGGCATTGAAACTGCCCGCCCTTCAGCCTGCCTCTGGGCCCATCTCATTTGCTCACTCAACTGAGTGCAGTGAGATCATATTCTGATTTCAGGCACTCCTACTGTGTACAAAGAGAGCATCTGGGAAATAGAACAAAAAAAAAAAAAAAAAAAAAAAAAATTAAGCTTATTTCCTGCCTTTCTTGTTAAGTGATACAGACTATTTGTAGGCTTCTGAGCCCCCAAGCCCTTCTGTGTTTGAGGGAAGCCTTCTAGCTTGTTTTTTTTTCTTATAACTAGCCAGTTTTCTAGTTTCAGCACTCAAATCTGTTTCTTTGATCTCAGCACTTGTTCAGAAAAAAAAAAATAAATAAAAAATAAAAATTAAAAAAAAAAAATTAATCTGCTTTTACTGTACTTGTGTTTCTACCTACTTCTTTTTACTTTTGCATCATCTTAAAATACTCAATTGTATTTATTACTGCTTGGTGTAACTCATTCTAAGCCTTTTGGTTTAAACACTTGGGCTTCGGACCAGTTAGTTGTTTTGCACTGAGAGGGTTTGTGGTCTGCACTGTTGTGGCAGAACAGGTAGCTTACATCCTTCTAGGTTGAGAACTGCTGATTGAGGGCTCAGTGTCTGTTATTCTAAAAGTGTATTAATTCTGGTTTAAGCACTTGGGCTTTCAAGCCAGTTATTTTACATTAAGAGGGTTCGTGGTCTGCACTCTTGTGGGAGGAGAGGCTGGACTCTGCCCTTCTGAGCTGGGAATTTCTGGTTAAAGGCTTATAGTGCATGCATATCTGAACTGTTTCTTACTGAAGTTGGTGCGCCTTGTTTGCTGTGGCATAGACTGGATTCGGGCCTGCTGGATCTAGCTTTGTTTGTGTAACTTGAGCACTAATCCAGACATTCTCTAAAGTATTCAATGGTATTTATTACTGCTTGGTTGTAACTTGATTAAAGTGTAGCTATCATTCAAGTCTTTTGGATTAAGCACTTGGGCTTCAGACCAGTTGTTTTACATTAGGAAGGTTTGTGGCAAGCACTGTGGTGGCAGGACAGGTAGCTTTCATCCTTCTAAGTTGGGAACTGCTGATTGAGAGCCCAGTGTCCAAGTGTATTAGTTCTGGTTTAGGCACTTGGGCTTCAGGCCAGTTATTTTACATTAAGAAGGTTTGTGGTCTGCACTCTTGTGGGAGAAGAGGCTGGACTCTGCCCTTCTGAGCTGGGAATTTCTGGTTAAAGGTTTATAGTGCCTGAATATTTGAACTGTATCTTACTGAAATTGGTACACCTTGTTTGCTCTAGCATAGACTAGATCCAGGCCTGCTGAATCTAGCTTTGTTTATATGCTTGTTGTTTGTTTGCTTGTTATTTCCTGGAAGCTAATTCCACCTAATACAACTTCTCAGCTTCTGTGGATCACTAGTGATATCTGCATTGCTTACTGTACTTATTTCCTTGTTTCACTTGAAAGAAAGTTACTGTTTGTCGTTTTGCATTTAGTTACTTCTAACACATTGCACTCAAGTTACCTGGCACTTGCTCACTAAAGCAATTATATAAGTCAGCACTAAAATTAAAAGCACTACACCCTCACTCCCCACTGGCCCTTGTTTTCAATTAAGGATTTCCCAATATTATTCTAGCATGTCCAAAGGTCAGTTGTCAATCTCCTCTCCGGTCCAACTGGTGAATCTGGGAATCTTGAGGCAATGTTATAACTGCCTCATGTACACAGACAACCCTCTCCTCCTCCCACATAACACAAATACTTGCGAGATGCAGCTATTTAGCCAAACTGGAGGCTGAGCTCTCTCAACTCAGGACTGGCAAGACCAGACAGGAGGAGAAGGCAACTACACACACCACAAAACCAGCCTCACATAATGCTACCACTCCACTGAATCAAACACATAAACACACAAAGACATACTCGTAGGCTCTGAGTAAAATTTACCTAAACAGCAGAGGCCTCCAAAGCAGACACCCAAACAACTGCTACCTCAAGACACCCCACAAGCAACACATAAACCACAAAAGCAGTGTGCAAAGCAGTCACAGCCCTTAAGGCCAAATACAACACCAAACATACTTGTCATAGGTGACTCCATAGTCAGACACACTGACGTCCCACTCACCAGGCTGAACAAGGAGAGGGTCACAGTAAGCTGCCTATCAGGCGCTAGAATCCGCCACATAACACAAGCACTCGGGTCACTCCACGGCAAGTACAAATATGACACAGTCATTGTCCATGCTGGTGTAAACAACCTGAGACGTACCTCCCTGGACTACATGAAAAGAGACATAGAGGAGCTCTCTGATTATGTAGCCCAGGCAGGTATGACCCTAACCCTGAGCAGTATCCTTCCTTCACCAAGAATGATGCCACAATATAGAGACAAGATGATCAGCTTTAACAATTGGCTTAATATCTGGTGTCATTCAAAGGGGATCCAGTGTCTGTCTGCCTGGGATGACATGCTTGACAAGCCACGCTGCTTCGCAAGGGACGGCTTGCACCTGTCACCCCTGGGATTCCGGATATTGGCTAAGGCTCTTGCCACCCCCATAGTGCCTTTTTTACGCAAGGCTCAAATTCTAAACCTACCACCCTAGAAAACAAAAATGGGAAGAAACTGAGGGTAATGCTGCTCAATGCCAGAAGTCTAAATCTCAAAATACACGCACTCGAGGCCCTTCTCAGTATGGAGAACAACGATGTCTGTGCTGTAACTGAAACCTGGTTCAAGGCTCCTGAGAGCACCCCGGCACTATTAGGTTTTACCTCATATCATGCGTTCCGGCCCCAAAACCCGGACCACACCACAAAAGGAGGGGCTGTATCCATATTCATAAAGGATACCCACACCTTCAGGTTGGTGGCAACGCACGAAGCTTCGGAAACCATCCAGGTGCAACTAACCATAGGCAAAACTGCTCTACAAATTGTAGCATGCTACAGGCCACCCTCTCAAACTCAGGAACCCCACACAGCCTTCCTGAAGACACTGGAGGGTATAACTGTATCTCCAAACACCATCATATTGGGTGACTTCAACTACCCGAATATAGAGTGGGAACATTACTCAAGCCCTAACTTTCTAGCCCAACGGTTCCTGGAGTTCATAAATTCAAATGCCATGGAACAGCTAGTCACTGTTCCACGAGAGGAGAAAATATACTAGATCTCATTGTCACAAACATGGGGACAAAATGCTCCACACGAAGTATATCCCTCATTGGTGAGATCTGATCATAAACTAATCTCACTGGAAATCCACATCCCCCCACCCCAAACAAAAAGACCATAGTGAAGAACTTCTCTAAAGCAAACTTCACACTACTCAAGAATGGTGTGGTATCCTTCAAGGCCCCTGAGCCAGAGGAAACCACAACCCAAGCTGGAAGCCCTTACAAATGCCTTCTATGAACACCTCCAGGACTGCATGGATCAGGCAATCCCAAATAAAACCAAGACTCTTTCCACAAAGGGCAACGTCCAGTCTGGTGGACCCCAGCCATTAACAAACTTTACAATAAGAGGAGAAAGCTATTACATGATAGAACAAAATCCATAAAGGAAGTCACATCTGATCATTATTAGTAAAAAAATACGAGCACTCATAAAATCAACTAAGGCCAATTTTGAGTGAAAAATTGCCATGGATTCAAAGGACAATCATAAGGCCTTTTTCAGCTATGTTAGGAACCTGGGTGGAAACACCCAGATATGCTCAGAATTAGGCCAAAATGATACAAAAATCACTGAACCCACAGACATTACCAACATACTGGCAGACAGGTTCAGTGCAAGCTTCACCCCCCTCTCCCCCCCTAAAGGAGAGATAACTATCCCAGCCGAGTGTAGCCTCCCGGACATCTCAAATGCGCAGGTGAAAGCTGCTCTCTCTAAAGCTAAAAACACAGCATCAATGGGACCGGATGGTGTCCCCGGCTGTGTGCTACACGAGCTAAATGAGGAATTAAACCCGCACATAAGGCAGCTGTTTAATCTCAGCCTTACCACAGGATACGTGCCCAAGGAGTGGCGTACGGCAACTGTGGTCCCACTCCACAAAGGTGGCCTCACGGACCCTGGTAATTACCACCCCATAAGCTTAACAAGTCTAGTCTGCAAAGCTATGGAGAGGATCATAATGGAGCTCATAAACAAAGATATAGGGGACTTGCAGACATTGGACCCGACCCAGTTTGGCTTTGTCAAGGGAAGATCATGACTTTTGAACTTGGTCGACTTCTTCGAAACAGTCACCAAGGCCATTGATGAGGAAAGGTAGTCCATACAGCCTACCTTGACCTTGCAAAGGCTTCGACACAATACCCCACTCGGGTATTGTAGAAAAACTTACCAGCTTAAATGTAAACCCATATGTCACAAGATGGGTTGCAAACTGGCTTAAGGACAGAACCCACAGGGTTAGAGTTGCTGGCGCTGTGTCAGACTCCAAGCCGGTCACAAGTGGTGTCCCACAGGGCTCGGTCCTTGGCCCCCTATTGTTTGGCATCTACTTCTCAGAAGTACAGGCCAACATGGGAGGACTTTGGCTGACAAAGTTTGCAGACGACTGCAAACTGGGCCATAGTGGAAAGTGCATCGGACACGGATATCCTTCAGAAGGGACTCACGGAAACAGATAGCTGGTGCCAGAGCCATGGCCTGAAGTTAAACACCAAAAAATGTATAGTCATACCCTTCGGGAAAAACAAGGTAACCCCAAGCTACCATATAGGTGGCAATCCACTAAGCACAGAAGAGGTTATCAGGGACCTATGGACCCAGGTTGACAGTGGCCTTTCTTTTGACACTCACGTTGCTAAAGTGGTTAGAAAGACCTTCTACATTGCCCACCTGATCATGAAGGGATTCACATCCAGATCAAGTGAGGTCATTGTTCCCCTGTACTCTTCACTTATCAGACCAATGATCGAGTACAATGCCCCATTCGGGATGTATCTCACCCGACATCTGCAGCAATTTGAGAGACCCCAAAAGTTCCTCACCAAAAGGATAAAGGGACTCCAAAATCTGTCATATGCTGCCAGATTGAAGAAACTCCAGCTCTATTCAGTCGCATACCATCTGCTCAGAGGTGACATGTGCCTGACATACAAGGCCATGTCCAACCCGGAATTAATGGACATGCTCCACCTCAAAAAATCCTAATCCACCAAAACCACTAGAGCAAGCTACTTAAACCTTAGCACGGATATAAATAGGACGTGCTGGAGGGATAGATTTATCACTCAGAGACTCCCTATGCTGTGGAATAAAATCCCGGTCCATGTGAGGCAGAGCACCTCGCTGACTCTGTTCAAGAGAAATCTAGACCTGTGGATGGGAGATCATAGGTTTACCATGGGAATCATCTCTGTGTCACTGCTGGACAGAGGCACAACAAACTAATGGGCACAGTATTTTTTCATATAAGGGGTGGCGTAAGCCACAAAAATTTGGGCTAGGCTTATAAATGCCTTAGGGCAGATAGCCTAGTATAAACCTATGAACCTATGAACATGTACAGGATGCTAATGGGGGATGTGATGGGTGTATTTGGACAATATGTAGTGTGACATACCATCATATACACATTTACAGAAACATAACAGCCAGGCACACATACAAGATACCAGGGCCTGTCGCTGCTAACTAACCTGACCTTGTGTCCAATGTGTTACAGGTAGGCTGCACACATCACATGCATAACTGGCTTGGATTGTGGTAACAGTTACCTTTACGGTTGACGGTGACAGTGTTGACCATAACGTGGTACATGGGACATATAATTGGTATACCTTGTCGTAATGACAGTGTACACAGCACCCACATCCCCAGTAGATATTGTGCTCCCTGAAACCCATGATGACACTCTGCCATACCCACCATCACACACTGGCCGTGACTGTGATACAACCCACAGTATACCCCAACAGTGGTACTACAGGTATATGCATCTCATGCACATGCCACATGCGTAATAGGGTGTTGCATTGTCATGCCTCACCTATGGGCAGCAACAACACTATCTGTACTACTGTGTAGCAGTGGGTATTGTAATAGGAGTACGTGGCCTTGGAATGCTGTCCCCTACAGATATACAGACATGCACACCTACACACACATGCCAAAACACAATGGGTATCCCATGCCTATTACACCATTTGTAAAACACTGTTGTGCTGGTACTGCATGGCTTGTGCATCCATTATGGGGGGAGCTTAACAGGGTACATGTAATGTCCCATACAGCAGCGGCCACAACTGACTTTGGCAATGGGTGTTACATTGGTTGTGAAGGCCCTCATGGAATTCCCAAGTACAGGTGTGCTAACACGCAGACACTGCTATACTCAGTCATGCACACATACACATGTGTCAATACAGGGGTGCATCCCTGCAGGTGTTCATAGCTGTGTACCTAGCTATTGTCCAAGGGGAGATGCGTTGTGTAGGGGTTGTGTGTACAGTGTTATCCTGCCAGGTGACAGCAGGCATCTATTGACAGACACTACTATTGTGACCCACAGGGTGTGAATGACATGCATCAGCCAATCCTCCAGGTGCCTCCTGCACATGGCCACTGAGGTGATCAAGTTGACATGCATGCAACATGCATTACAACACATGGTTATTGTCTGTAATGGTGACCTGTACCCAAACATGTTTGGTTGACTGTGGTACTGTAGTGGAGGTACCTGTGGCATGTGGAGCATACAGGATGACATCTTTTATATGTGCCACTTCTTACACAGCTGGGCAGACAGGTCAGTGTCAATCAAGCTTAGGTTGCCTGTACATATCCCACCTGGATACCTGCCATCTGCACATCTGTACAGGGACTGACAGTCGGTAGCTTGGCAAGTAGCTATGCAGTAGCATGAGTGCTTTGACAGATAGACGTCTGACAACAATATGTATGCCATAACTACATGTCAGAAGCCCTCTGTAGCACGTGCTGTACAGACAGTAGTCTACAGTTACATTCCACATGACGGCTCATTACCCAGTAAGGGATTTATACTATGAAACAGCTCACACACCAGGGATACATCAGGGAGCCCTCAGAGTCCAGCTATGCCTGCAGGTGTGCCTGTTATGAGTACTACATTTAACACTCTGCTCTTGCCTGGGTAAGCGCTGTAACAGTAGTACTGCCAAGATACACTACATGCCAGTGTGACAGCATGTACTCTGGGCTAATACCCCTGTATGTAACACATTCACATGGATAACAGTGCTGTGCAGGCCTCATATACATCTGTGTCCCACACATGACACTCACACCCCTTGCTACCATAATAACAGCACATAGGCACATGTATTGTACATGGCATTACATACACTCATTACATATGTCATTACCCTGCTATGTTACCAGACTGGGTGGTGTGATCTGGTTACCAGGGCTAAGTCATGCTTTGCAAGTCTCAACATTGCTGCAATATAACAGCTGAGCTGATTTGCATACTGGTAAGCGAAGCCTACACTGTGTAAGTGCCCGTATGTTTACCCATAACGTAGCACTGCTTAACTTCATGCAATCCTGTGAAAATGCACTTTAAGCTGCTCAAAACTGCCTTAACCACTCTGTATCCGACAGCCCTTGTTCTGCTCATTAACAAAATGAAAAGCCCTTGCAGGTCTTGAACCCAAGACTCTGTACACTAAAGTCACAACACTTAACCACTACGCCATGACCACCATGAAAACAGCTGTTGTTTTACCAATATAGCTGTCAATACACATATTGAGTGGTACTGAACAACTGCCTTTACTTCCTAAATTGTGTAGTCCTTGTTATTATTATGACTGTTGCATCACATATGTTGTTTTATCATGATGTATACATAGCAGATACATACTGTGAGATACATTTGGGAGGGTATACACAACCGTGAGGTTTACACATGACAGGGATATTGTTGTGGAGTGACCTGAGTACATGGAAAGGCCACAGAAATACCTCATGAAGAGGATTACTGGCCTCAAAGAGATGCCCTATGCAGACTGTCTCAAAAAACTGCAGCTTTACTCCGTTGCATATCGCCTACTCAGAGGCGATCTCTGCCTAACACACAAAGCTATGTCAAAACGAGAGATGCAGCTATTTGGCCAAACTGGAGGCTGAGGTCTCTTTCAACTCAGGACTGGCAAGACCAGACAGGAGGAGAAGGCAACTACACACACCACAAAACCAGTCTCACATAAAGCTATCACAACAATGAATCAAACACATAAACACACAAAGACATACTCGGAGGCTCTGAGCAAAAATTTACCTAAACAGCAGAGGCCTCCAAAGCAGACACCCAAGCAACTGCCACCTCATGACACACCACAGGCAACACATAAACCACAAAATCAGTGTGCAAAGCAGTCACAGCCCTTAAGGCCAAATACAACACCAAACATACTTGTCATAGGTGACTCCATAGTCAGACACACTGACGTCCCACTCACCAGGCTGAATAAGGAGAGGGTCACAGTAAGCTGCCTATCGGCGCTCGAATCCGCCACATAACACAAGCACTCAGGTCACTCCACAGCAAGTACAAATATGACACAGTCATTGTCCATGCTGGTGTGAACGACCTGAGACGTACCTCCCTGGACTACATGAAAAGAGACATAGAGGAGCTCTCTGATTATGTAGCCCAGGCAGGTATGACCCTGACCCTGAGCAGTATCCTTCCTTCACCAAGAATGATGCCACAACATAGAGACAAGATGATCAGCTTTAACAATTGGCTTAATTTCTGGTGTCATTCAAAGGGGATCCAGTGTCTGTCTGCCTGGGATGACATGCTTGACAAGCCACGCTGCTTCATGAGGGATGGCTTGCATCTGTCACCCTGGGATTCGGATATTGGCTAAGGCTCCTGCCACCCCATAGTGCCTTTTTAGGCAAGGCTCAAATTCTAAACCTACCACCCTAGAAAACAAAAATGGGAAGAAACTAAGGGTAATGCTGCTCAATGCCAGAAGTCTAAATCTCAAAATGCATGCACTCGAGGCCCTTCTCAGTATGGAGAACATCGATGTCTGTGCTGTAACTGAAACCTGGTTCAAGGCTTCTGAGAGCACCCCGGAACTATCAGGTTTTACCTCATATCATGCGTTCCGGCCCCAAAACCCGGACCACACCACAAAAGGAGGGGGTGTATCCATATTCATCAAGGATACCCACACCTCCAGGTTGGTGGCAGCGCACAAAGCATCGGAAACCATCCAGGTGCAATTAACCATAGGCAAAACTGCTCTACAATTTGTAGCATGCTACAGGCCACCCTCTCAAACTCAGGAACCCCACACAGCCTTCCTGAAGACACTGGAGGGTATAAATGTATCTCCAAACACCATTATATTGTGTGACTTCAACTACCCGAATATAGACTGGGAACATTACTCAAGCCCCAACTTTTTAGCCGAAAGGTTCCTGGAGTTCATAAATTCAAATGCCATGGAACAACTAGTCACCGTTCCCACAAGAGGAGAAAATATACTAGATCTCATCATCACAAACATGGGGACAAAATGCTCCACACCGGAAGTATATCCCTCATTGGTGAGATCTGATCATAAACTAATCTCACTGGAAATCCACATGCCACCCCCACCCCCAACAAAAAAAACCACAGTGCAGAACTTCTCTAAAGCAAACTTCACACTACTCAAGATTGGTGTGGTATCCTTCAAGGCCCCCGAGCCAGTGGAAACCACAACCCAAGCTGCGGAAGCCCTTACAAATGCCTTCTACGAACACCTCCAGGACTGCATGGATCAGGCAATCCCTAATAAAACCAAGACTCTTTCCACCAAGGGCAAACGTCCAGTCTGGTGGACCCCAGCCATAAACAAACTTTACAATAAGAGGAGAAAGCTGTTACATGATAGAGCAAAATCCATAAAAGAGAAGACACACTTGATCATTATTAGTAAAAAAATACGAGCACTCATAAAATCATCCAAGGCCAACTTTGAGAGAAAAAGTGCCATAGATTCAAAAGACAATCATAAGGCATTCTTCAGCTATGTTAGAAACCTGGGTGGAATCTCCCAGATATGCTCAGAATTAGTCCAAAATGATACAAAAATCACTGAACCCACAGACATTGCCAACATACTGGCAGACAGGTTCAGTGCAAACTTCACCTCCCTCTCCCCCCCAAAAGGAGAGATAACTATACCAGCGGAGTGTAGCCTCCCAGACATCTCAAATGTGCAGGTAAAAGCTGCTCTCTCTAAAGCTAAAAACACAGCATCAATGGGACCGGATGGTGTCCCCAGATGTGTGCTACACGAACTCAATGAGGAACTAAACCCGCACATAAGGCAGCTGTTTAATCTTAGCCTTACCACAGGATACGTGCCCAAGGAGTGGCGTACGGCAACTGTGGTCCCACTCCACAAAGGCGGTGCCTCTACGGACCCTGGTAATTACTGCCCCATAAGCTTAACAAGCCTGGTTTGCAAAGCTATGGAGAGGATCATAATGGAACTCATAAACAAAGACATAGGGGACTTGCAGACATTGAACCCGACCCAGTTTGGCTTTGTCAAGGGCAGATCATGCCTTTTGAACTTGGCCGACTTCTTCGAAACAGTCACCAAGGCCATTGATGAGGGAAAGGCAGTCCATACAGCCTATCTTGACCTTGCAAAAGCTTTCGACACAATACCCCACTCAGGTATTATAGAGAAACTTACCAGCTTAAATGTAAACCCATATGTCACAAGATGGGTTGCAAATTGGCTAAAGGACAGAACCCACAGGGTTAGAGTTGCTGGCACCATGTCAGACTCCAAGCCGGTCACAAGTGGTGTCCCACAGGGCTCAGTCCTTGGCCCCCTGTTGTTCGGCATCTACTTCTCAGAAGTACAGGCAAACATAGGAGGACTATGGCTGACAAAGTTTGCAGATGACTGCAAACTGGGCGCCATAGTGGAAAGTACATCGGACAAAGATATCCTTCAGAGGGGTCTCATGGAAACTGATAGCTGGTGCCAGAGCCATGGCCTGAAGTTAAATGCCAAAAAATGTATAGTCATACCCTTCGGGAAAAACAAGGTAACCCCAAGCTACCATATAGGTGGCAATCCACTAAGCACAGAAGAGGTTATCAGGGACCTGGGGACCCAGGTTGACAGTGGCCTTTCTTTTGACACTCACATTGCTAAAGTGGTTAGAAAGATCTTCTACATTGCCCACCTGATCATGAAGGGATTCACATCCAGATCAAGTGAGGTCATTGTTCCCCTGTACTCTTCACTTATCAGATCAATGATCGAGTACAATGCCCCATTCGGGATGTATCTCACCCGACACCTGCAGCAATTGGAGAGACCCCAAAAGTTCCTCACCAAAAGGATAAAGGGATTCCAAAATCTGTCATATGCTGCCAGACTGAAGAAACTCCAGCTCTATTCAGTCGCATACCATCTGCTCAGAGGTGACCTGTGCCTGACATACAAGGCCATGTCCAACCCGGAATTAAGGGACATGCTCCACCTCAAAAAATCCAAATCTACCAGATCCACTAGAGCAAGCGACTTAAACCTTAGCAGGGATATAAATAAGACATGCTGGAGGGATAGATTTGTCACTCAGAGACCCCCTATGCTGTGGAATAAAATCCCGGTCCATGTGAGGCAGAGCACCTCGCTGGCTCTGTTCAAGAGAAATCTTGACCGGTGGATGGGAGATCGTAGGGTTTACCCCGGGAATCATCTCTGTGTCACTGCTGGACAGAGGCACAACAAACTAATGGGCACAATATTTTTTAACATAAGGGGTGGCGTAAGCCGCAAAACTTTGGGCTAGGCTTATAAATGCCTTAGGGCAGATAGCCTAGTATAAACCTATGAACCTATGAACCTAAAACCAGAGCTTTTAGGCATGCTCCACTTAAAGAAATCCCAATCCCTATTAGCTACATGCTCTAGGGACCTAAACCTCGTCACCACAATAAACAGAACATGCTGGAGGGATAGATTCCTGTCCCAGAGACTTCCCATACTCTGGAACAAACTACCTATCTATATCAAACAAAGCTCCTCATTAGCACTCTTCAAGAAAAATTTGATGATTGGATGGGAGATAGGAAATTCACCCTGGGGATCACTTCTGTGGCTCTGCTCGACAGTGGCACAGGAAAATAATTTTCTTGGGAGGTGAAAGCCAGGGTACCCTTGGCTAGGCATATATAGGCCCTAGGGCCAATAGCCTAGTACCTACCTATGAACCTATGAACATATATATATACATATATATATATATATATATATATATATATATATATATATATATATATACACACACACACATATATGTAAATATAGATATATGTATATATAGCTATATATGTATGCACATTCTATGTGTACAGTTATGACTAGTTATGTTGGTATACATGTAGATATGTTCAACTATATGTGCATACATATCTATTCTGCTATACCTACTACTGTCAATATATATGTAGATATCTATATATATAATATATATATATATATATATATATATATATATATATGCATTTGTATCTCTATCTGTATATGTGTAGACATATATTGCTCTGTATATGTATATATCTGAGTGTTTATATATATATATATATATATATATATATATATATATATATATATATATATGTGTGTACATATACATATCCATCTATGTATGTCAATATGTATATGTGCATATATCTATATAGACATATGACTAATCAGATATACATATATGTTCACCATATGTCCTGAACATGGAGTGTAGCCCTACCTCAGCCCCAATAGTCCAAACCTTGTAGTGCAAGGGGATGTCAGTTATGTATTGCAGGTATATTTGTAGACTATTGCTACTGTAATAGGGATTGTCTTCACAGACGTGGTGTGTGTGTGTGGGAGGACACATCTGCTTTTAACATGTGCACCATTGGCTACTGACAGATATCCTAAGGACATCATAGTACAGTACCACTGCTAGCACAGTAATGCTCCTGTGGACTACAGCAGAGATATGGCCAATATATGTGGACAGTCTGACACACTCTGGACCATCCAGAGGTATACACAGAACCCCTTGGTGCAAGATATGTGGACCAGGCCTGGCAATGTGGATCTTAACAGCCATGTAGATGCGTATAACACGTAACTACTGGTATACATTTGCCCCCATAGGTTATGCATGCACACACCCCTGTCTGTCCTGACACATAATAACTGATGGTACAGAGGTGCCATGGTCACATATTACCCACTAGTTATTGACATACATCTGTACAGCATCCCACTGCTTTGTCTGACATACATGACTCTTGTGGTGGCCTGGCAGCAGCACATCTGGCAAGTATCTGAACATAACATCTCACTGGGTAAGTACATTAAGCTGCTAGGCATGTAACAAAGCACTGTGCAGGCTACAGGCAGACTGGCTCAACACTGGCCTATATTTCCTACGGGGGAATACACATGTACCTGCATATATAGCAGGTTCTACAGGCATGTCACAGTGCAGAGTAACAGACACCTGTGTGAAAGTGCATAACCACAACCAATGTGAACACAGCCACAGCCACATATGGTAAGCTAACGTAATATTACAGCATATGGACTATCTGTTCAACACCATCCTCATATGTGTCACTCACACACTGCCCCTATATATACTTGGCCACTACACAGTGTGGTGCAATGCCTGTCTGTGGTATGAGACATGTGTGTGCTTGTCCCTACAAACATGTAAGCCAATAGGGTAACATGCAGTGGAGCAGCATGTAACATCAGATAGAACAGGACCAGGAGCAATGACATCTACCATAGTCTGTACACAGACCAAGGTACATATTAACAATACACACACTGTAAACAATCACCATAAATACACAGATCTCAGTACTGTACATACAACCACAGAATGTCCAAGTTATACATAACATGTGTAGCAGACTGATATCTCACTGGCTTGTTATCAGATATGATGTCAATAAATATGGTGTACAGCACATATGCACCTCTTACTGCATGACATATGTACAAAGGTTGACAGAGCTGTGGCTGGAGGCATAAACACAGGGCCAATATTGACATGTTGCTGTGATAACCACATACATTTACTGTTGTAACAGGGTTTGTTACAACATATGTCCTATGAGGGATATGAAGTCAGTAACTCTCACGGCTGTCAACATCAACAGACTGACTACCTTCTGCAGTTCACAGATAGGTGCTCTGTGGGTAGCACAAGAACAAAAGGCACCACACACGACCCAGTCTACAGATGACCCTACAGATGGGAGGTTCCTCAAAAACATAGCAATGACATGACAGGTATTAAAACATGTAGGACAGCCATATCCTCACACACCATGTTAAACCAACATTACTCCAATTGCAGTATAGCAGCATTTACAATCTGTAGTCAAGTCAGGCACATCCCCCTCCTGTGTGTTGGCCTGTTTCCACAGTGTATGTTGCCAGAGGTAAATCCTCAATCCATCTGTGATGCTGTTTGCCAAACATCAGATCTAGTTCCTGCTCACAATGCATGAAAAGACCCAATACCAACATGATGTTCCTAGATATTGGAGTGTGTTTGCATGCAATTGGCTATGGGAATGTTACCACAGCTGTTCTCCATGCAATCAGCTACAGGAGGGCTGCAATTCATGCAGAGGCCATCAGCCGATCATGAGCATCACTTACAATACACATGCTGCTGCCTAAGCAAAGCAGTTGTACGTCTCCACATCCACCAGAGAGGGAATGAGAGAGGCAGACAGAGGCAAAGTAAAGTCAGGGAGGGGCGTGAGAGTAAAACTTAAGCATGTTTGTGACACAGACCTTCCAGCACAGGGTATCAAACCCCTGATGACTATGTAGCTCTATCAGATTTCTATGCAGTTATTGGATGTGCCACATAGGTTACATGTTGAGGAGCCCTCAAAACATATATGTGTTGGTGAGTGGTATCTGCAACAAGGATATGGTAGCTATACGGTACACGTGCCTGTCCACATGAACAGGTGCCAGTATCAACACAGCCACACTCTCACATGGATGCACACAGATTGACACACATGGCAGGGCCAGGAATACAACTCATCACTAGTGAGATTGCCACAACACATTACTGTGCAGGTATCACATGCACCACAGAGGTCATACAGAGGTTATATGGGCATAGGGTATGTGGATGTGTCTGACATTGGACAGCATGTTTCAGTATGCCACTGACATTGGACAGCATGTTTCAGTATGCCAATGGGGGTTGTAGTGAGTGTTAATGTGATCATACAACACACACACACACACACACACACACACACACACACACACACACACACACACACACACACGGCGCCAGTACTGGCATACATAAGTGCATTACTTCACTGGTGTGTAGTGGTCGACTGTGCCAAGCAGCTGTACAAGGCTAGGTGATGGGTATACCTTGGCATCAGCCTACATGACAATGGTCTGCATTATGGCTCAGGGGTGTAGTTTCTGGATTTGCCCACACAGGTAGGTATTGTATTCACCATCCAGTCACCTGGGTGACTATTGTGTGTGGCCAATGCTGTGCATTGCTCGCCATGTATGTGTTCCTTAGTACATGACATAGACGGTGTCTGGGATGTGCACACCTCCCACATGCATGCACAGTAACATGTGGAACTGTACCTGAGGTGTCTGGCCCATGCTGTGTACACAGATTATCATCAGATGTGCCAGTCCTGGCCTCATGTTGCAGGAACTGGTAATGGACAGCAGGTTTACCCTGCATCTACATTGATTGCATGATACTGGCATTCCTTGGTGTCAGTGGCATCTGTCCATACAAGGCATGTTTTCAGGCATGGTATGTCCTTTGTGGGTCACATTTGATGGCACCGCAGGTGTTGCAGGTGTCCAGTGGGGACCATGGGGAAGGTGCACTGTCGACATGTACATGCCTATTGGACAGATGGACAGGGTGCCATGCCCTCTGTAGCTCACTGCAATCACACCATAGTTACTATCAGTAGATATCAGATATTGAAACACCCACAACACATCCACAACCAACATGTATGGGAATTGAACCCCTTCCAAAGTTCTATATCACACTACAGCATGATGCTGTTATAGAACTCACCACAGGGATTACTGGAGTACTCTTTCCCCAAAGGTGTATTTCACAATGAATGACAGCAGGATTGCCAGAGTAGGGCATTTGAATTGTAGTGAGTGTGGCTAGGCTAAAATGCATTGTTTCCTACACTGACATTGAAACACACACCCGCACTTGCCATGTCTGAGATTAGAACTCTTACCTAACTAGTTAATCACACAGCAGCAGTACGCAGTTATAGGACGTGCCACATAGATTACTGAGCTACACTTTTCCAAAAGGTGTATTTCACAGTGTATGACATCAGCAGCATTGACAAAGTAGGGCATTTGGATTGTAATTAGTGTGACAAGCCTAAAAAACATTGCTGTCTATACAGACAGTGACACTCACACACACACACACACACACACACACACACACACACACACACACACACACACACACACACACACACACACACACACACACACACACACAGTTGCCATGTCTGGGATTAGAACTTCTACCTAACTACTATTACACTACAGCAGTAGGCTGCAGCTTTCCAAAAGGTGTATTTCACAGAGTATGACATCAGCAGCCTTGACAAAGTAGGGCATTTGAATTGTAGTGGGTGTGACTAGCCTAAAAAGCATTGCTCTCTACACAGACAGAGACACATGCACAGTTGCCCTGTCTGGGATTAGAACTCCTACTTAACTCGTTTATCACACTACAGCAGTATGCAGTTATAGGAAGTGCCACGGAGATTACTGGCCTACATGTTTCACAAGGGTGTATTTCAAAGTGGGTGACCTCAGCAGGCTTGTCATAGTATGGCTATGGGGAGGGCAGTGTGTGTGCATGGGCCATAACCCATTCATCTACAGGTTGACACAACACATGCAGGCACATGCAGGGTTGTATTCCACAGGTACATGTATACAGCTGCAAGATGACTACTTCCTTGTACAGTCATGTTGCACAGCTAGCACTTGCAGCACATGGTCCTTCATGCTGACAGATACCAGTGGCTAAGATCTACAGTGACTGACATCCGAGCCTCATGTGGTTGTTGCCATTTGGCTGTGTGCTGGGTGGAACAGGCCTCATAATGGATGGCCCCTTGTGACAGTCACTCTCTTCCACACATCTGTGTATGTCTAGTTTTGGCTTATTATAGTGTGTTGTCCTTGGATATATGCCTGTATTCCTACCCAGTGTGTATGCAAAGCATGAGTGCTGCATACTGAGGAGTATCTGCACTAACATCTGCAAATGCCAGATATGTCTGGTCCACTGTTGTTTGCAGACATGGCCTTCATTTGTTTAAGTGTGTGAGCATGCCCAGTATGTCCTTCTGTATTGAATGTGTGGATCGATTCTAGGTAGTTTGTACTGCAGTGCAGACCTTTGTGTTGTACACCTACAGGTAGCATATTGTTTCTCCAGGGTATCTGTCAATCGTTTGGCAATATGGGGATAAATTGAGGAGGGGATAGTGTGCACTGTAGGTGATTGTGTCTGTGCTGCTTCAGCTGCATGGTACTGCTGTTAGCAGAGATAATCAGACATGTACACTGTTATACACAGTGATGTTTTCTGTCCTCATGTACTGTTGGGTGGACAGTCTTGCTTGCAGTGATGACTTGGGTGACAAGGGTGACTGCAGCTGTGTCCAGTATTGTGGGCAGACACCTACGTATTCATGGTAAGTTATGCCACTCTGGATGGGGAGCTGCAGACACTTGGTGCTGGGTTTGTGTATCCAGTTCAGCACCTTGGTACAGTGCTGGCAGAGGATCCCATACTTGTCTGCCCATCGACATGGCAGTATGGCTTTATCTTGCTGTGGCAATGCCTCACAGCTGTACAGATTTTCACATGTTAGCCAGAGGCAGGGGCCATGGCTCAGAACATTAAACCTATTGTGGTTTACGGGCAGGTGTGTAGCAACCTATTTATGGGTTTGCAGCCAGGGATTCTGTGCACACAGCTTGGTGTTGGACCCTGCACATTCCATGCTGCCCATGCTCCCACACCCCCCTCTCTTATTCTAACCTCTTCCATACATTATGCATACATTCTCTAATATTTTCCCTAAGGGTATCACCACATCACAGGTGTGTGTTAGTGTTGGTCCACAGTTCATGCAGTGAGACATGGTGGACATGTTACTGTGGTTTGTCCACATGGCCCTGCATATGTCGTACATGGAGTCTGTTATGTTGTTATTTGGGTGTCCATGACATAACATGCATTGGCAGGACATGTGAGACATGGACCTTTGGCAGGTGCCTGTGGGGCATTAGGTGTTGATGCAGACCAGATGTGGCAGGCCATTGTATTCTGTCAGTCCTACAGTCCCAGATAACCATACAGTATATTCCACTGGGGTAACAGGTTAGATGTGATAGTTGTTCATGCCAATACCTTCTATCAGTCTTGATCAGGTGGTGTGGATGCTGGCAGGGTGATACCTACAGCTAGCGACACACCTGCTTGGGACACCTGCACAGCATGCTGCAGTCTCCTGCTATTGCCATATTCAGGTGAGGTCGTACTGTACCCATTCCCCACAGCAGGGATAGTGCCAGAGAGGTGCCTGTGGGTGGTGTTTGTGTGGTTGGGTGCATGTGTGCTATGGACACTACTTACATCTGACACACAGATATGCATGGGGCGTTACAGTTATGCCGGCATGTGCAGGTGCATCAGCTGATTTCCAATACATCAGTCCTACCTCCTTTGTGATCTGCAGGTGCTCAGGCAGACATCACCAGTATCCCCTACTACAGATCCTGTTAGTGTGATGCATACCTATATGTACAAATCCAAGGATGTCACCATTTCACAGTGACACAATATATACTGTATGTCTGGGGTACTGTCCCCTGTGTACTACTTGTATATCTAGCCCAACAGCCATACCATGTCAGTCTTTCAGATGGTGACACATATTACCACCATAAATTTACAATGGCTTACTGCTAGCATGTGTTATACTGGTGGGGATTGCCTTTGGCACTGCAGTCGTGAGGGCTTCTCCCTGTTATCAGCAGTAGTGGGCAATGGCCACCAGGTCTTACCTCAACATACATACATACTGACCACTCTCACACATTATGAAACACACACCATCCTAACATATGCAGACATGCATATTGTGCAAATGCTACAACCTATCCTGCTATCTTGGCCACCTCTGGCCATCTGTGCTCCACTCGTATTATACATACTCATACATGTTACCACATTTTTACACAGGATTGGGGGGGGCACACCTGAGTGTCACTACATTTCTACACTGGATTGGGGGAAGGGGCAGACCTGTCTGTTTCCACATGTCTACATAGGTATGGGGGGGGCACTCCAAACTGTTACTACATTTCTACATAGGATTGTGGGGGACACACCTGACTGTTTTTACATGTCTAAAAAGAATTGGGGGGCACACCTGACTGTTTCTATATGTCTACATGGGAGCGGGGGGGGGCACACCTGACTGTTACTACATTTCTACATAGGGTTTTGGGGGGACACACCTGACTGTTTTTACTTTTCTACACAGGATTGGGGGAGTACACCTGACTGTTTCTACACATCTACACATGATTGGAGGGGTATACCTTACTGTTTCTACATATCTACATAGGATGGGGGGCACATCTGGCACATGTACACATTTGCTCTGACTGTACTGGTATGTCAGGTACTCCATTTCATTCTGTATTCTAATCTATCATACTGACTAGAGGCATATCAGTATACTACAGGTCTTAGCTTTGGTTGCCCTACATATTAGCGTCTGACTTACCCTTCAGAAGTAACATCCCACTGCCTGACCTGCTGTAGTCTGTCTGTGTAGGCCTGGGGGTAGGTTACCCATAGGCATCATTCAGAGGCCGTAGCACAGGCTCTGTTTGGGTTTGTCTACACTTGTCCTGCTGGCTGAGACTGTTGTTGGGTATGTGAACCTCCCTGACTTGCATGTGTGAGTCATATGGACACACATGTCGCCCAGCACATTTCCTGCAGTGGGTTTTGTCACCCTATGTAGTACTGGCTACTATGGTGACTCCAGTATGTGTTACAGATGACATGGTGCCACTATGGCTGTCTACTATCTGCTGCCATAACATTTAGCCACCCAATTCCCTTGGATGCTCACATCCATACCATAGATACAGGTAATGACACATTCTACTCTATTTGGAAATTGGTAGGTTGATTGACTTACCTTGTGGGTGTGCCAAGATTGAGGATGGTGCTGGAGGGCTGCCTATGTCGGATGCACGTAGTACACTCCCTATACATGGTTGACCACAGGTAGTGTCATGTTTGGCATCCCTTTTACTGCATGTGCAAGTCAGAGAGAAGTGTCATTCCCTGGGTCCCTACTGTGTCAGTGTACATGCTATGTGTTGTCTCTTTGCCACGACCTGGGCATACTGGGCACACCTCCATCTGCCTACTGTGGTAGGCTCAGGTTGTTCCTCCTCTGAGTCACTCTGTGCCTGTGCAGGCCTTGCCATTGGTGGGGGGCTGTGTGGTCCTGCCCCATGCTGTTCCTACTGCAGCTGTTTCCGCAGGATCATATTGTGTAGCGTGGCACATACCATAACAATTTGGGTAAATGTAGCTGGTTAGTACTGCAAGGCTCCACTGGATGTGTCCAGACAATGGAACCATGACTTGAGCATCCCAAACACATGCTTTATTATAAGTTTGGTCTGTGCTTGTGCCTCTTTATGGCGTTCTTGTTCAGGTGTGTGTGCATTTATGATGGGTGTCATCAGTCACGGCTCCAGTGTGTAACCAGCATCCCCCACAAGATGACCATAGGAGATGTCCCCATTGGCAAATCTCTGGTACAACTGCATCAGATGCCAAATGTGGGAATCCTGATGGCTCCCAGGGCAGCCAGCACACACATTCGTTATAATGCCCTGGGCATCACACATGACCTGGCAGTTGATGGAGGGGAGGCTCCTGGAGTTGATGTAGGCCCTAGCATGATCAATGGGTGGTGCTTTGATGCATATGTATGTGCAGTGTGTAGCACCCACTACCTCAGGATATTCTGCTATTTGTTGGAAGAGACACATATTGCTGGCCAACACCTCACAGGTGTTGAGGAAATATATGTGCTCACTGGCATGTGCTGACATGGCATCCAGGAACTGGTGGAATACTCTGGATGCTGATGCCTGTGACATCCCCATGATATCCCCAGTTGAGCTTTGGGAGGTACCTGTGGCTAGTATTCCTAAGCCTACACATACCTTGGTATCCACTGGGATGGGTTCCCCTCGGTCAGTTCGGTGTGTCAGGCGTGGCCGGTAGAGCTCAACAATTTGCTGTAGAAGGTCCATGTCCACCCTATAGAGCTTCACTATCTCCAGCTCCTGTAGCCCCTGGTAGATTACCCTGGGTCTGTACACTCTTCTCCGTCTTCTCACTGTGGGTTGATTAGCAGCATTCACATCCTCACCATCCTCTGCCTCTTGCACATTTTGTTCTATGTTGCCTGCTGCAGCCCATCTCATTTTGTAGTTTTGTTTGTTAAAAGTTCCCTGCTTGTATACACCAGTGGTATAGAGTATGGAAAAAAACAGAGGGGAAGGTGTTTGCATAGTTTATAGTAGTGTTCTGGGCTGGGCTGGTCTGCTGCCTGTGTAATTGGCTGATTCTGATACATTTCACCTGCCAACTATGCTAGTTTTCCTAGATTACCTTCCTACTGCTGTTTTCCCTTCCCATTGCCTTCCTGTTTAAGACCGGGAGCACGCCGGGCAAACAGAGTGCTTAAATGTACAAGGTGCTGCTATTTCCTGGTTTAACTTTTTTTTCTTCCTTTAAAACACAGTGTGCGGTGCGCACACCCACTTAAGTAATGTAAAGAGTGCTTGGCCGATTCAGACACACCCCCTAGCTTAGCTGTGCTAAGCTAGGAGCAAACCTGAGCCACAGGGCTCCAATCCACTTACAGCATGCCTGACAACCCCCCCATGATGTCACCTAACTCCTAGACTTGCACCAAGCTATTCCTACTCTTACACTGTTGGGACCTGACTAGCATGCTGGGAAAAACTAGGATTCACTATCATTCCCCTCATTTGCATAGGATTGCCTGCTAATGCATAGTTACATGTCTCACACTGAACCTCCCCCCTTAGCAACCACTACTCACTGGCCATGTTGTCTTCTGCCTGCCATTGACTTTCATGGCAGAATAGTGATTTTAGTTAGAATACTTATTTTAAGTTTATTTTATTATTTTCGCCCTGATCCCATTTGCGCTCCGCTACCGTACGCTTAAACAGCCAAGATCGGCAAAAAAATAAATAAAAGTTTGTTTTTTAAATTTTTCTGGCTGTTTGCAAAGCCAATGGCCTTATACTTGGCCATTGGCATGCTTCCTGACTGATATGCAGCCTTTGTTTGGAGCTGTCACAGCTCTGTTTTAGATTGCTATAGACGTTTAGTTTTGCGTTTTTTTTGTTTTGTGTTTTTTTATTTCAGTGTTCGAACCAGCCATATGTGGTTCGAACTTGTAAAGGTTAGATCTACTGAAGTAGATCTATATATATATATATATATATATATATATATATATATATATATATATATAGGGTCTACTTTGAATCATGAAATGGAAAAACACCGAAGACCAAAACATCGAGACCAAAATGACAAAATTGCAATAACCTGAAACAGCAAAACATTGAATCTCAAAATGCCGAAAACCACAAAGCAAACCTTAACTTTCTACACTGCACCACAAAATAGACACAAACAAATATAAATTAAACCAGTAGCAACTACTCTACCTAGTAGGGGTCAAGCCCACCTGCACCCCACACCCCCTGTACATTTAATATACCAACTCTGAGATTGCACTGCATTGTGAAACAGGGTAAACTAAGACTGCACATGTACTATTCACTACATACCACTTCAACACAATCTCCTGTCTCACTATAAACCATCAAAGACTTCAACTTACCAGCACTAGCTAAAAAAAGAAAAAATTACAACTCTGACTCTGCGAACACAAACCGCTCAATAACCATTGCTTATTTTTTTAGTTTACAGATAAAACTAATGACATCTTCCCCGACACCAGGAACATGCAACGTAAACTATACTATGTTCTTTTAATGTCTGTTACACAAATCGTAAGTGACACAGCAGAATTGCATCACTTACCTAGGCACCTTACTATACAGTTTGCTATTCTGGAACTTGGTATATTACACTTTCAGGGTTCTGCACTTGCGGGTTAATCGTCTCGGTCTTCTGATCTTTGGTATGCTAAACTTTTGGGATTTCAGTGTAGACCCACAGAGACACACACACACACACACACACACACACACACACACACACACACACACACACACACACACACACACACACACATAAATTGCACAAGTGCATGTACTTCAAGAGTTAGAAATCTTTACTTGAAACTCCCATTTTTTTTTCTTTTATACAGGTTCAAATCCTTCAGGAGGAGACCAGACACATACCTCCCAGCCTAGGGAGAAATCACCCTCTGACCATCCATGGATGTCCTTGCAGGATTGGAGTGGAGGTGCTGGTCCTGCAGGCAGTCTGGCACATGATAGCTTGACAAGCCTCACAGAATGGGGGCTTCAGATGTTGGTTGAGGATGTACTGTTAGAGGTAGTAGACAGGAGAATTCAGCCAGTCAAATCCTCTCTTCAGCATGTAGAAAACATGGTTGCTCAATTTGCACCAAACACTGTGTCAACATTGACCTCTAACCCCTCAACATCAGGGTCCTCCACTGCAGCACCATCTGGCAGTGGATGTATTTGAGTCTCTGTGGACTGGATACACAGATGGGACTTCCTCAACCCTTTTCTCTTACCGTTTTTCCTTCACCCACTTCCCTATTTCCCACCCACACTAACTTCTTGCAAAAAAAACAAATTGAAAAATAAGGGGACGTCTATACCCCAACAAAAACAGTGCCATCCTTTCCCACTTCCTCTGGCTCAAATCCTTTTGAAGTCTTCCTTGTGTGATTACATCTTCATTTTTGTGTCTCCTTTTATCAATCTGTCCTATCACCCCCTTTTTATTCTTTAATAAAACTATCAAGGTATCCACAAAAGGATACCCCTGTATGAAAAAATTATAATCCCTTTACTTTTTAAAAAAAATACCCTCTTAGGTGTTGCACAGTCCACAGCTTTTCTATAATGCTTTCAGTGTCACTACCCTCAGCCGAACTTGACCACGATATGCTTTGACACAGAACATTTACAATTCCATGAAATACTTCTCAAGACAAACTTTGTACAACTTATATGTTTATGAAAAGTGGGCATGCTTATAGATATTGTTTCACTTTTCCATATTCAAGCTCACCTGCGTTTTGCTGACCTTATTTGCATATCTGCCTAGTGCATGACTGCTATGTAGTTGTAAAGCCGTGGACTGTGAATACTGCCCTGTGTCAGCAGAGAGCAACCATAAAGAGGTAGAACTCCTAGAGGTGAGAGACCTTGAATAAACAGACAAAACTAAGAAAAAAAGATACTTTTCATTATTGTATGGAGTTAATGGAACAGAAGTTGAGACATGCCAGGTGTATGATCCTATGATTACTCAATTGTTCATATTTTGGATAAATTTCTGTGATATTAAGACCTGGGAATGCCATCTTTTGGCCTATGTTATGGCATTAGCAATACAGGGTATGTAACTTTTTTGGCTATATCCACAGCTATGTTATTTTTTTCATATTTCAAACTTGCCACATACCCCTCTAAGACTTGCAGAACATGAAAACCAAACATCTGTTGAGTGGGTTTAACAATTTTGTAATTTTAAATGTTCAGTTTCCACACTATATGAGGAGTTTATTAATGCATCTAACAAGGCTTACACATTCTAGAACGCTGACTGCGTGACAACTCTCATTAATTTAGTAGTGCACCACTGTGGTGACAAATTTGAGTAGATTGCAGGATTTTCCATTTGTATCTCTATTTGTTATAAAATAAATTTCTAGTAAAAATCACCAATTCAGATACCTAATCAGGACAGTGCTTATCTAATTATGATCCAAAACTTCCCTTTAGTTAAAGCTGTTTGGTCTAAATAGTTTTATGTTACAATCCTTCCTGTTTTGCATCCTCCTCCAATTAGCAGTCTTAAAACTCTGAATTTTGACAACAGTCTTAATTTTCTATTATGTTATCCTGAAAATGTTTTGATTAGATGTATCTTTATTACTGTTTGTCTTTATTTTATCTACTAGAGAACTGTAATTTATAATATTTGCAAGGATTAGGATGTGTATGACTCAAAGTTGTTTCAATTCTAGGTTTAACTTTCAGTTTTTAATAATTATTGGAATGTATTACCGTATGAACTGGACAATTACTAATGATGTGTTATATGGAATATTTCTTATTCACTGATACCTGATATTTAAGAGTTATCAAAAAGTGTAATAGTGTTGTTTATTCTAACTCATTTGTCACTTTAGTGTGGAGTTATATTTTTAATTTCATCGTGCGTACTAAAACTGAACTTGAGACATGATATGTCTAAAGCAAGCTGTATGACAAACTGGGTGGTCTTATAAAATAAAAAAAGAAACAAAAGTTGAGTCTCGACCTTTCACTCCACTGACCTCTGGCATGACCCAGGAGATCTCTATGGCCCACCAGAAGTTTTATAAACCTAATACCCATATCTCTGTAAGTAAAGACATGTCTACAATAAAAGTGAGATAAAAAGGAATAGTACATACCCCAGTTATTGTGGATGACTGAAGTGAAAAACAGCTTGCATTATATGATATGAGAAAAAAGAGGCAGTAGGAAAGGGATGTAAAAACTGATTGGGGATTCATAGGATGTTCAGTGAAAATTATCAACTCTGGAAAATGACAAGTCGCTCTATTTCTGTACAGATGGTGAGGTCACACCAGGAGCAATACATGCAGTTCTAAAAAGCCCACACCGGCAAAGATGTTGATAGACCTGAAAAAGCATATTGAAGGCAACAAAATGCTATGTGCCCTTTAACAGAATACTTATAAAGGAAGCATCATGTACTTGGGGGAGGAAGATGGAATGCCTGAGACATGTTTCAAGTATTTGAAGGAAATTAATGAAGACCAGAGGGGCACATCATTTAGAGGAATACTTGAGAACAAATGACTATACATGGATGATAGACATAAGTGTGACACCTCACGGGTGATGCTAGGAAATATTGTTGCACACAAAAGGTAATGGATGTATGGAATTATTTCCCTGAGAAAGCCACACAAAAGCTGTGTCAGACTTCAAAAGTAGCAGGAACAGGTATAAAGCAGCCCTAGCATGAAATAGTACGAAGTGATGCGTTTGAAACTAAAACATTATAACTTGTATGCATGACAGGAAAATAGTAATTGATATTGGCAGAGAAGGTACCAGACATTGTAAAGATTTTTTTAGTATAGAAGAGTATATAATATCTCATTACATTTAACAAGACTAAAGAAAGAAAATTCCAGCAAAATCACCCAAAAGTGACAGAACCAGAAACTACATTGGTAAAGAGTTCAGTGATGGGTGAGGTGTGATTAGTATCATGTCAATAGTCACAGCAAAATATTAATAGAAGTATTTTATGAATAAAAGATACAATCACTTACAGTTCCAGTGTACCAGATTGTGCATGCAATCATTCAAATGTTATAAACTCTCTGATCTTGGTGCATGTTGGGGAAAGGACACACCCCCATGATCAAACCACGTCAACTGTGGGTAAATCCTAATATATACTCACACCAACTTGTGGGTTATTACTTAATTATATTATATTATACTTCTAAAAATAATAACCTTGACAACTCTGTTACATTATATTGTACTTGTAAAAATGACAATCTATAGCAAATGTTTATATTTCACTATATTCTACTGATTCGCTATCCTGTAATACGCTGAAACCTTTTTACCCCTGGGCCTGTGCTGAAAACAAATTATTGGCCAGATGGACTTTCCCAGTAAACAAATGCCAGTATATAAATAATAAGAGATTTGTGTTTTAGATTTTAAGGTTCTAAACAATGATAGGCAAGGATTTCCAAGAGTTAACCTGAACATCAGTCAGTATACAAAACATGAATTGTGCTTTTTGGGCAAAAGTAAGATAAACTATACTTCAGTTTCTAGGCAACAGCAACTTGTCTTGGTAAACTGTTCAAGAGATGACTAATTTAGTTTCTGCCTGTTTGGAACTTTTTTAGGTTGGATGGTGAATCTGGCATGATTAGATGTGGAAGTGTTATTAAGGGAATAAAAGCACATTTTATAAGTGCAGATCCATCCTCCTTTTCAGGAAGTGACAGCCAATAACACGTGTCAAGTGCTGTTTGTATTTTGCATATTATTTTTTTAATATGTCTTTTAAATTTATTTGCCAGATGTTAAAACTTTAACAAACTAGGCACCATATTTTGCAACCCCATCCCCGAACACGCTGATCATCTATTTAAATAATTTGACTTGTCAGTAGAACATTGACATTAAGAGCAGCAAATGACCACTTACTTGGTACTGTGGCTAGATGTGTTTAGTTTGCATCCATCACTACCTGAGACGTATAAATCATAGTCAGACTGAGTTGCACAAACTCTCAATAAATGAGACATAGCATCATTTCTCGTTTTAACTTCACTTGTTTATGACAATGATGTAATCCAGGAAGCCAAATCATGCAGAGAGAATGTCTTGGTTATTAAATCAATAAGAAAAGAGCACAGCAGATGACACAGGACTAAAACTTGTGATACCCCTGTTGTCATTTGTTATGGGTGAGAAAGATAAGGGTTAAAAGAACTCTGTATATATCGCTTTGCAAGGAACTCTGGATCCTGCTTAAGGCAATATTGCTTAGGCCATGTAATTCCATTTCACGTATGATGCTATTACACCTTTCTTGAATTTATGGCTTTGCCCAGCTCAAGAAATACAGCACCTAAAGTTATCCAGTGTGTATAGACTTGCCTTTGTTCTTAGTAAGAGCCAATAAAGCAGTTGTCATGCTGTGTTCTTTCTGGAAGCCATGCTAGTGTTTGGTAATGAGATCATACCTGGCCTTTCAGGTGGTAAACCACAGTTCATTTTCAAGATTTTAATAAAGGGAGAAAAATCAAAAAGAATTCAACCACCGCTTCTCCTCTTTGTTTTGATAATGAAATGATTGTATCCATTTTCCATAGATCTGGAATAATGCAACTTTTAATAAAGAATGTATGCGATTAAAATGTGCAAGCACAATAAACGTGTCACAGTTTCTGAAAAAAAATTAACATAAAATCCATCATCCCTGTTTTAGCATGTAAGGGAATACTTAAACCCACCAGCTGACCTCAGATAGTGTCACTGACTGGAAGGTTAAATTGGTTAAATAAAACAATTACGGCTTTCAGCTGTGTGAACCGATACAAGAGAACTGACCTTGAAGTTTTGTTTATTTGGAGAAATTTTCAACATAAACCTGATTAGAACTGTGTCACAGGAGATCAGTTTGAGTTTTTTACAGATCAGCGAGATCTTAGTAGATGTATTGTATGTATTGTTTCCTCCTGTTAGACTGATAGTTTCAGGCTAAATAAAGTTAACTTTAGATACTTTGTTGCACTTATAGCAACCATTTCTGTCATACCATGTGCATTCCAAGGTACTGGAAAGTCTTGCTTATATCTGTTAATTAAAGCCAGATCATGATCGAACAGGCCCCCCCCACACATACAGGCAAAAATCTGGACATTCTTCAAAAAGCTGGACAGGTGACAGCTATGCACTAAGCTCCTTGAAACTCAATGCTTTTTAACATCTTTGTGGTTGGGGTAGAGGATTCAAGCTCGTGTTACCTGTAACTAAGGTATAGGGTTTGAGCCTGAGCAAATGAACTAACTACCAGTTATTCCATACACCTACCTTAATTGCTGAAGAAGAATCATTTTGTGGAAGAGCACAAATCTGTCCAGGAGTGAGTCGACATTTATTCTGCTGAAGAAGCAACAGAACGGAACGTTAAATTCTTAGAAAAATGGAACGTTAAATTCTTTGCACACAGAAAGGAAACAATGCAGTTGTGTAAAATCTTACCAAAACAGTAGGTGTCCTTCTCTTCACTATTGCAGTATTGCTTAAAGAAGGGATGCCCTGCCTTAGGCAGCTCATTTCTCGGCCTGTATGGATAAGATTAAAAAAGATCTTGCACGCATCATATGTCACATTTATGCTCCCCACACAGAATTTATTGCATAAAAGGGAAGCACAGACGGAACTACCCAGAACCAAATTACCCAAGAAGAGAACAATTGTCATAGGAAAAAGGAGTCCATGCATGTCTAGAAGGAAAAAATGCAGTATAATCAAGAGGGGATTGGAGGGAGGGAGCAAATACTGCAACAGTGAAAAGAAGGACATCTACTGTTATGGTAAGATTTTACACAGCTGTACTATGTCCTTCTGTATCACTGTTGCAGTATTCCTTAAAAGAGGGAGAGTCAAAAAGCTCAAGAAACAGAATGGGAGGTGGAAGGCTGAGAAGATCCCTCAACAAAACCACATGAAATGCTTTCAGCAAGACTTGCTCTGGCCATAGAAACCAGATCCAACTTATAATGCTTGGTAAAGGTATACACTGAAGACCAATTAGCAGGTTCAAGGATGGAATTGTTGTTCAACCCCTTGAAGAAGGCACAAGAAGAGGCAGCAGCCCTAGTAGAATGAGCTCAAACAGATGCAGAGGCTTGCCATGAAAAGAATAACAAAAATAAATGGCCTTAGATATCCAGGAGGAGATGGTTTGCTTAGAAGCAGCCAAACCCAAAGAGCTTGGATGAAAGGAAACAAAAAGCTGATCAGACTTATGAATGGTCCTAGTTTTACCCAAAAAGTACCTGAGCTGTCTGTGCAAATCCAGGGTATGCAGGACCCTCTCACTAGCAGACTGAGGAGAAGGGAAAAAGGAAGGGAGTTGTACTGACTGATTTAAGGACAACTCATTTGCTGCCGTGGGCATAATAGGATAATTAGTATGAAGGGACACCCTGTGCCTGTGGAAAAAAAAGGAATGGCCATAAAGGCTTGGAGCTCAGTATTCCTCCAAACAGAAGTAAGAACCAACAACACAACAGTCTTCCAGGTACAATGTTCCAAAGAAGCAGAATATGCAGGCTCAAAAGGACCCTGAGTCAATTTTTCCAAAACAAAATTAAGGTCTCAAGGAGGAGTAATAGGTTTTCTTAGAGGCCTAATATGCAGGATACCTTTAAGAAATTGTTTGACCACAACATGAGAAGTCAAATGAGGATTCAATGGCAGACAAGCAGAAATGGCTGACAAATGGGCCTTCACAAAAGAATAGACCAAGCCAGACTGGAGCAACTCACACAAATAAGAGAGAACCAGAGGGACCCCCAATGAAAATGGGTCCTGGTTACAAGCATGGCACCAGACTGAAAATCTTTTCCATTTGGACATATACGATTTTCTGGTTGAGGATGTCTTTGCCTTCTGTAAAATCCTGAGCATGTCATCAGAAAAGAAGTGCCTGAAAGGGATCAAAATCCTGTCACCCACATTGCAAGTGGCAGAGTAGGTAAGTAGGGATGAATGAGAGACCTCTTGTCCTGTGTGAGGAGTTCCAACCAGTAAGGTAACTTGTGATGATTGCCCCTGACCAGATGCATTAAGAGGGGGAACCGGTGTTGTCTCGGTCAAAAGGGAGTCACTAGCAAGATTTTTGGGGAGTCCAGCAGAATTTTCTGCAAGACTCTTGGAATTAGAGAAGGAGGAGGGAAATTATAAAGAAAACGTCCCTTCCAAGGAAAGGAAAGGGCGTCCACCTTCCAGGCCAGAAGACATGGCACTCTAGAATAGAACAGAGGAAGCTGCCTGTTCAGAGGGAGGCAAAAAGGTATATCTGAGGAATAACCCCCACTGATGGACAATGTCCAGAAACAAGTATCTGTGACGCATCCATTCAGGAGCCTATGCTTTGGACCTACTCAGAGTCTGCCACAAGATTGTGCTCTGAAGGAATGTATACTGCCTGAAGAATTAACTGATAATTGAGAACTCCATCCCAAGCCTGAAGCACCGTCCTGCAGAGGACATAAGGTTTTGTGCCTCCTGCTTGTTGACATATCACATCACTGTATTGTTGCCTGTGTACACCTTCAAGGGTGCAGAGAGAACATGGGATGAATAGCCTGAAGGACCAGAATTAGAGCACTCTTCTCTTTAATGTTGATATGGTCTGACTTCTAATGGGGATGCCAAAGACCCTGAACTTTCAGGTGGGCAATAGATGCCCCCATCCCTTGTCCAAGGCATCTGTAAATAGCTCTTAAGAATGGGCTGGAGACTGAAAGGGCTGGCTTGGGTTGAGAGTGAACTGTCAAACCCACCACTCAAATTCCTCCTTGTGACAGGGAAGGAGAGGTACCCTGAAGGTCAGAGGGTGACGATGCTGCAACTAAACTGACTTGAAGTACCACTGAAGCTTCCACATATGCAGTCTGGCAAGAGGAAGCAATGAAATAGAAGAGGCCATGAATCCCAGGGTCTGAAGAAACTCCCTGGCTGGCATGGCAGTCAGGGAGGAAGAGACTGAAAGAAGGCTGTCAATGACAATACCTTTGGCAGCAAAAGAGAGGCCAACATTGGTACCATCTGAATCCTGCAACCCAGATACACATGATTCTGAGATGGAGTCAGGACGGACTTTTGGAAGTTGATAGTAAACCCCAGATTTTGAAGAAGAGAGATGATAAACTGCAGCTCCTGCAACAGTCAACTGGGAGAAGGTGCCTGAAGCAACAGGTCATCTAGATAAGGAAAAATATGAATGCCTTGGAGCCTCCAGAAGGCAGTCACATGAGATAGGCATTTTGTGAATACCTTTGGGCCAATAGAGTGGCCAAAGGGCAAAGCAAAGTACTATAAATGAGAGGAAGACACAGAAAATGTAAAATCTTCCTTAAGAGAAGGTGAATAGGGATATGAAGGTAAGCATCTTTCAGATACAAGGACACTAGAAAATCCTGGGGTAATAAAAGAGTAAACAGAGTTTGAAGAATAAGCTTCCAAAAACAAGAGATCTTGAGAAAGGCATTGAGCTGGGAGACATCCAAAATAGGTCTCTAAGTGCCATTCTTCCGAGGAACCAGGGATATCCTGGAATAAAAATCCCATCCCACTTGGCAAGGGGGGATAGGTTGAATGGTCCCTTGGTTCAACAGGGACCCTAGAACCACCAGGGTAATGAGGAAGTTGCTCTAGAGGAGGTTAAGGAATCCCAGGAAAAGGAGGGAGAGATTTCCATACCTTGAAGTAACCTTAACGGATGATAGAAAGAACCCAAGAATCTGATGCAATGAGATGCCAATTTGGAAGACAAAAGGAGAGCCAAAGGGACAAAGGAACCTGGTCTAAAGGTGGGGAGACAGGTGAACTGTCAAAAAGAAGCAGGCTTATAAGATAAAGGAGTCTTCTGGGCCAGTGAAATCTGAGAAACCTTAGCAGAGAGGAAGCTGCCTCCCACGCTTCCTGCCCATAGATGCCAGATGGGGTTGCCTGTGAACAAAAGCAGGTCTAGAAGGATACTTCATCTGGAACTTAGGGATAGGAGAGGCAGAGACATGTTTAAGGTCTTGCGAGTCTTTGCCTTTCTTTTGAAGAGAATTAAACATGTCAGCAGCAGCAGCAGTCCCAAAAAGATGAGTATTATCCAAAGGAGCATCCAACAACTTGGCCTTAATGTCCTCGGGAAGTGACTGGAGACAAAGCCAAGAATAACACATCATGACAAACCCAAAAGCTGTAGCTCTGAAGAGGCATCAGTAGCATCATAGCTACACTTAATAGAGTGGTGAGCCACTTGAGAAGCAGAACCTAAAAAACATAAGGCAGAGGATTTGCCATCAGAATCAGGGAGGTCAGAGATAACCTTACAAGCCTGAGCAATCAAGGCCAGAGCATGTAAATGTTTCATCTCCCAAGCCCCTGCTTGCACTTGTCAAGGGAACTTGTCAGAGATGTGGGATGCATGGCTAGGCTTCCTAATAAACACCTATGGACCTATGAACCTGTACCTGGTCATGTGTGTCTGGTAATTAATACCTGTAAAGGCCGAAGAATAAGCAGTGTAAATTTTCTTGCTAATCCTCTCCATTGCCCCGCTATCCTTATCAAAAGGCAAAAGTTTGAAAGAGGGCAAAAGATTAAAAGGTTTGTCAGAAGAGACTGACACAACAGCAGGATTAGCAGACGGACATTTACATAAAAATAGACAATCAGGTTTCTTAGGAGCAGGAGGCTGACAATCAGGAGACTTGGAAGCAGTAATGAAAGTATCTAACAAAGCAGCCAACACAGGAGAAACTGATGATAGTTTAGGAGTATCCACCTGAAGCAACTCATAATATCTTCGCTGAATATCAGACATAAGGGAGGACCTTCTCAGACTGAGGGAATTACAGACCCATAAGTCTGACCAGCCTCATATGCTAAACCATGGAAAGACTCATCGTGGAATTTATGAGTCAGGACATAGGACAACTCCAAACACTGGACCCATCTCAGTTTGGATTCATCAAGTGCAAATCATGCTTACTTAACCTGATGGATTTTTTAAAAGGTCACCAAAGCAATGGATGAAGGCAAAATGGTACACACTGCATATCTCAACCTGGTCAAAGCTTTTGACAGAATTCTCCACTCGGGCATAGTAGAAAACCTAATAAACTGGGAATAAACCCCTATGTCACTTGCTGGATTACCAACTGTTTCATAGATGGGAAGCAGATAATCAAAATAGGTGAAGTTACCTCCACAACCAGACCAATCACCAGTGGAGTCCCCCTGGGCTCTGTGCTGGAACCTCTCTGTTGGTATCTACTTTTCTGAAGTAAAAGCCAGTGCCAAAGGTCTCTGGCTGATGAAGTTTGCAGATGATTGTAAGCTAGGTGCAGTCATTTAATCCCCAAATTACTTAACTATCCTGCAAAAGGTTTGTCTCAAATAAATAGTTGCCAAAAATCATGGTTTGAAACTAAATGCCAAATAACATATTGTTGTACCAGTTGGGAAATCATCTACTCCAAGGAACTATCACATTGACAACACTCCCCTAAGAGTTGACCCCGTTGCTTGGGATTTGGGAACTTATGTGGATAGTTACCTAACGTTTGACCAAAATGTGTCTGTTGTTGTAAGAACATCCTTGTATATTGCAGAGCTTATAAACAAAGAGACTGTGTCTAGATATAGGGAGGTCATTGTCCCCTTTACTCAGCCCTTATTAGGCCATTCATTGAATAAAATTCTCCCTTTGGCATGTATTGTCCATTCCCTCCTTTGGCATTTATATGTGCAGATTCATGCAACAACTGGAACACCCACAGTGATACCTTACCAAAAGGATACAAGGCCTAAACAACATATCCTGCATGGACCAACCCAAAGCCCTGTCATTATACTTGGCATCTTACAGACTGCTCAGAGGTGACCTGTGCCTAGCATACAAGGCATCCTCCAACCCATTACTGATGGATTTACTGCACATCAGCAAGTCAAATGGCATCAGAAAAGGGATCTAAACTTTTTTGCAACATCAACAGAATAGTATGGAGGGACATGTATATTTTGCAGAGGATGCTACTTCTGTGGAACAGACTCCCCATCCACATAAAACAAAGTTCATCCCTGCCCATTTTCAAACACAGCTTAGATCTTTGGATGAGAAACAGAAATTTTAACTCCAGGACTGACTACTAATGGACAGAGGCAGCTCCTAAATGCTTTATCGTATGCATGTGTCATGTCAAGTTATCTATAGCATGATCTGAGTTGTTATTATTAGAGGTAATATATAACTATCGACCATGGGATGAGTAAGGCTAATTTATAACCAAATGGGATAAGTTATTTCCAGCACTGGTTAGGCTTAAAATTGCCTGCAAGGGTAGCTAGCATAGTATTTATGTATGAACCTAGGAACCTATATCACATGATTTGCAATTAAGCAGTAACAAGCTAGTTAATATTGGAGTCTGATGTATTTAGAGAAGTTGTCATTTATGTTGCACAGTGTACAAGTTAGTTTCTGCATCACTACAAGAAAGCTAGATTGCATAAGGCATAAGGTATGTGTTACATTTTATTTTGGTGCACATGACATAATTTGCAGTTGTGTGTGTGTGTGTGTGTGTGTGTGTGTGTGTGTGTGTGTGTGTGTGTGTGTGTGTGTGTGTGTGTGTGTGTATGTTTTGCTTTCTTTTACTGATGTATTAAGAAGACTTATTCTGCAGTCTGTATGAGAGTATCAGGGTTCGAGGTAAGATTAACACGAACAAACACAATCCTTTTCATGTCCATATGTACATTATTTGGATGCTGTCAAATTAGCATAGCACTGACTTTTTGTTTATTATAGTAGCATTTCATTTTCAATTAATAGCTTCTTCAGTTTTTCACTTTGTAATGAGTATGGAGGACTCAGTGAGAACTCTACAGATTATCACTTGACACTACATGAAATGTGAGGCCCAAACCATCTTCACTGGTGATGAGGTACAAGGCCCTGATAATGATCTGGGCAACCTGAGGCTGACTAGTGGTTCAAGGTTCAGATTCCTGCTGGAGATGGCTTGGTGGAGAAGAAGAATGACAAGGCTTGTGCCCCTTCTCTGTTTTGAGTGAAATGGGCAGGAGTATGTGGACTGGCATGCTACGTGGTGGAATCTCTGGTGACGACCAGAGATCACATATAGGTGATGTGTGACAAAGGGAGGCAGGGCCGCTGTTTACATCATGCAGAGATATGAGTATAATTAGCACTGGTCCACTCTACACTTAAGCCATTGGACTCTCAGACATACACAGAGGGGACAGTAAGGCTTTCACATAACACCATTTCTAACACACACATGGTAGGTCCTTCCCCATGCTTAGTTCACCCTCACCTGGAGGAACTAATGGGATATAAAACTGTCAACCTGGGGAGCAAAAAGACTCATTGGATGAATAGAATAAATGAAAGTTAGTGGTCAGTGGAGACAAAAAGAACCCCCAAAAATAAAAAAACAAAATCATGCTTCTTGCTAAGATCAATCAATTAAGGAAAGGAAAGGATAGGATATTTTGTGGTTGTTAATGTAAGCAGACGTATAGGATAGGATAGGATAGGATATTTGGTGGGTTTTGTGTAAGCAGAAGTATCTCTTTTAAGGACATCCTTTTCACAAAAGTCACTGTATACACTTATGTTTATGTCTGTGTCATGGTCAAGATGAGGGAAATTTTGAGACCAGACTCATTAAACTGCATTGACCAAAGTATACATTCAGGTTTTAAAGGTTGTGATGCTTCTTATGTAATTACTAGACTGACAACCACAGGGTGTCATTTTAAGCTGAGCCATGCTTCCCCAATAACCAGCCAATAACCAAAGGTGAGAATCAAACCTTGTATTTTTTTGAATGTGAGGTAAGCAACCCCTAAACTCTAATCTCAGAATATGGTATGTTTTTCATTAATTTATTCTTCAATTTTCTACTTTGTCCTACTCAGCACTTGTATTACGATAAAGTGGGAGACTGGAAATTGGAGAATGAATGAATGCACACTAGTCTATGTTCTGTTACTATGTGAGGTACATGTATAGTTTTTCATAGTTACAGTGCTTGATTGTGTGTGTGTGTGTGTGTGTGTGTGTGTGTGTGTGTGTGTGTGTGTGTGAGTGTGTGT
>NC_056727.1:1189052468-1189054968 GCF_019279795.1 Protopterus annectens
AATGCCTCATGCACATGTGAACCCAGAAACTTATATTAAAAGTTGTTTTGTAAGATTTTTTACAATTGTATAAGTTTTTTCTTGTTTTAAATTGTCATTACAGCTGTAGGAACTATTATATCACGTAAGTATGGGTTACTAACAACATAATTAGTTTATGACTACAGGAAGAAAAATAAATAATAATTACATGCTATTTCTGATACTTATGTTACTCTCAAATCCATTTATTTTTCATTACACACAGTGTGTGTGTGTGTGTGTGTGTGTGTGTGTGTGTGTGTGTGTGTGTGTGTGTGTGTGTGTGTGTGTGTGTGTGTGTGTGTGTGTGTTCACACTTTTTGTTTACTATCGTAGATAACAAGTAAAAATGGAAAACAGTTGCCTTGGCTGAGTATTACACAAAGAAGGCTCACACATTGTACCATATCCTAAACTTCTTTTGAGATTCTACTTCAGGAGAAATGTTTCAGTTAGATAAAATTATAATGGTTATGTCATACCACACTGGATGCCTGTTACATCTGACATGGCATAGAAATAAAGTTTGTCTGGAGAGTCCATTACAGTGAAATTTTCTCATGTCTGGCTAGGTATGATCTAAAGTCTGGAAACAGAGAGGAATTCACAGTAAGGAGGAGGTTCCCATGGTCACTGAACAATGTATATATGACTTGGAGGTTGAAGAGGTGCCTCCGGAAAAAAACAACATTAATTACATTAGTTGATTTACCAATAAGTGGGACAGGCTTCTCTTGGACAAGCCAGCAATAATGACTAATAAAGTGAACATTACAGGGAAATAGGCTGCCTAGGAATGTTTTGAGGTTCGACATCATAGGTGGAGAATGATTCTACAGCCAAAGGAGGTCCATTATTTCCTTGTAATGCCCATCCAAAAATCAGAATTCTGTAAAACTGTATTTGTTTTATTATTATTATTATATGCATATTTTTAAATATTGTTGTAGAAAAATAATTACTCCACAAACTGCTTCATAGTTGATGTAGGATAGGTAATTGTTTCTGGAATTGTTGCAAATTATGCACATTATTGTATGTATTTAATAATGTCTATGCACATGCACAGTCCTTGCAAACTTTTTGAAGATGCTGTTGCAAATAAGGTGGCTGATCTCAGACCTTATTGCCAAAATGCTTGTTGCAAATAAGGTGGCTGATCTCAGACCTTATTGCCAAAATGCTATAAGAGATGAACAATTCTATATTTAATTTACAGTTCAGATCATTTATATTTATAAGGAAGATATAATATCCAGACTTGCACAGTTGTACTTCCTGCTTATTATTTGTAATGGACCCTACAGATCCAACAGCTATATATGTATTTCTTATGTCATTCCACAGTTTCATAGCATATTGATCCTTAGTCATTTGGATTTTTTCTAAAAAAAAAAAATATATATATATAGAAAATAAATATGATAAAATTTGGATGACAGTCCAGTAAATATATGTGAAATGTGTGGGTTGTTGCACTGTTTAAAATGAATAACACCTTCAGAATGCAGGCATGATAGACTATACAGGGTATGTGATCAGACTATAAAGTGCTCAGTAAATTATAGCCATAGTTTTGATATGCTACAATTCTATCATCTGCTTTACTGTGAGACACAGTGCAAAAAAAAAAGTCTGTTTTACAGAGGGGAAGGAAGGTCAAGTCTTCAATATAAAGAAATCTTCCTGGTAATACTGAAGATAAATTGGTTAAGGATATATTTGAATCACTCAGTTCTCATGTAATAGAACTGTGTGTTACCATCACAGCCAAGAAACTGCTGAACTTCTGAGACAATGTGAGAAGGAATCCAATTTCAGCTGCTATTAGGCCTTGCCTTTGGCTGAGATGAATTTGGAAATTTTTCAGAAGGTAAAGGCATAACTATTGCCGAATGTTTTTATAAAACTTAAAGGAAAGTTCCACACAGGATGAAATTACTTCATATCACACTGTAGCTAAGTATACCCAACATGCTGGAGATCTGATAGAATAAACTACTAAGCATTTGGGGAGTAGAACTGGTTGATTTACTGATGTAACACACTGAAGAAGCACTCAAGGCAAATAGTAGACTTTCCTGATCATGACAACAATCATAGAAATCTGCAAATAAGAACCCTTAACAACTCATTTAGATAATTTGTCTAAGAAAAAACAAGTTTTAATCCAGGCAGATTAACATGAAGAAATCCCAAAACACTTTTGAGGAATCTTGAACACTGAAAGATCTGGATATCATCCATAAACATTGTTTCTATCCAGCCCATAGAGAGCTGAACGTCTTGTATCAATATTTTGAATCCTGGGGCAATACTAAATAGATTTAGAAATGCTGTCAGGCACCCTCACCAATGACACAAATATACTATCATACCAAATGGAGTTGTAAAGCTGTGTACATTTTAATTGCAAGGGGTATGTTATGTATATTTAAATATGTATTCATTTAATTAATTTTTGTATTTAAATTGTCGA
>NC_056727.1:1189059968-1189064968 GCF_019279795.1 Protopterus annectens
GTTCACCAGTTGGGGTTATTTCACGTATTTAAATTTGTTTTCTGTGGTAAAGCCTGATAAAAATTGATCCATTTTCAGGGCAACCTTGAGTCAACAAAACACCTGAATATGCAGCAAGCATAGATTAATGGAATGAAGATGCACAAAATTCAACATTTGTACTTTGAAAAAAGACTATGTACAATCATTCGAAAAGAGAGAGAGAAAGGAATTTATAAGGAGTTTCACAGAATAGTGAAATTAGTCAATATGATGACAAAGTCAATGAAACAATTTCAGTAGCATGTCCACTTCACAAAGCAGTGAAATCAGTTCAGAGTTAACGGATCAGGATTAGTAATACATTCATAGTTAATGATTAATAAGTCAAGGAAGTGTAGTCTAATCCATCAAGCCATCCACAATTTCTTTTCCCATTTTTGTACACAGGGATAGGCATCCCCTCATCAAAGACTATCCAAGGTTTATGATGTAGCTAAAACCTTACTTTGGAGAGGGTAGTGTTTACAGTGAGTACATAAGTACAACATAAAAGGGGGGAAAGGAGCCCCTCCTAGAAAGTGTATGGCACGCTATTTCTTAACATTATTTTTTTCTTTTGGGTGTGAGATAATACAACAGTAGATAGAGATTATAGAGACAGCACACTATGTAGATCTTTAGTCTATACTGATTGTTCAGATTATACTACTGTGCATTTTTGTCATTGTATTAATATTTTTGTACATACTTTTCTTTTTAATTCAGTTTTGTAATCCAGACTGTTAATTTCTTGTCATGTGGAACTTTCTTCCCCAGGCTTGCACTTAAAATGGGTCCTATTTGGCCAAGTGGACTTTCCCTGTAAACAAATTGCAAATAAGTAAAATAAAATAAATAAAAGAGAAGTTAGAGAAGGGTGAAACTGAGGGGAAGAATGCTTTAGAGCATCTTTTTGGGATATTAATGTAGTACATATTAACATTACATAATGTGGGCAGGATTTGAGAAAGCAATGGTTAACAAATATTTGAAGAATGGAATCAGGCAGGCATTGCATCTTGTAAAATATATTTTTGACATTCTGGTGTGTATTTTATGGATGACTGAATTTTTTAAGGGTGAGGAAAGATAATCTCAAAGTTTTGGGACACTGCAAGAGAAGTTATGGTTTGCAAAATTTCAGTTATTCTGTGGAGTTTATAGTGAGTAACCTGTGGATGTGAATTTGTCTAAACTGATCGTTTGATGTGCTAAGAGTTATTTGGCCGGCTGGGAAGGAAAGGACTCTAGATTTCATAGTTTGAAGACAATGGAGCCCAGCAGCAGCTGGGATTTTCCAGTCATTTTCCTTTAACTAAAGTAAGGTTGTGTTCTCTATTTGTGAACAGGATAATAAGCCTGCACATGTGATTAGTAATTGCTTTTAAGAATGAAAGGTTCCTTTTAATGCCACAATGATGATAGGGTTTATATTCTAGTTGTACTAGGAATATTTTGTTTGTTTGTTTCTTTCTTTATTGTTTGTATGTTAACTGAGTAGCTGGGCTGATAGATGACCCTTTCCAGCCCATATGCAGGTTATGTGGCAAACATATCGAAAGTATACAAGTGACTAGCATATATGATGAACAGCAATTATTACATATTAGAGTGATATCAGTATATCATAATGTAGATAGGTATTTCATTTATGCTTCCTTAACATAACACAACACAGTAAATGGATTAACAACTATTATAAGGACTGCAGAATATGACATGGTTCAACTGACAAATAATAAATTTGAGGCATCAATAACTGACACAGAAGCTAAATTCACATTTATTATAAAGGGCAGGATATTACTGGGTGACAGTTTAAAAGGCAAATAAGAAGTGTGAGACATTACTCCTGAAATGTTTGCCAGATAGGATGTCGTTAAGCATTTGGACATATTAAAGTGCAAAATCCGTTATCCCTAAAGCAAGCACAGGCACATTTACATTCTTGAGACAAATGTGATTTCAACTTTTTCTTGGAAAAAAAATTTCAAATTAGGGTTCCATAAAGAGATGCCAATTTGCTGAAAGATTTTTCAAAAGCAGATGAGGCAGTGAGAAAAGGGGTATAGTCATTAAAGGTAGGTATTTTCAGAGAGTATACTGAATCGTGAATGGTTACTTTGTTTGGCAGTAGTGTGCATTATCTGTGTTTAAGCAATTTAAGTATACATGTGTTGACTACAAATATGGCCTTAACAATTATAGGCAGTGATAGGCAGTTAATATGCACTTTGTGTAGAACAGTAGTGGTCTTCTGTAGAAATAGCAAGATGGATAAATCAATTGTTTGTACTTATGCTGTGTTTTTGCCCTGAAAATGGGGCCATGATGAGAAGGACACATTCTACTCTAGGAATTAGAACATTGCTAGATTATAGCATGAAGAGTTGTAAATACTGCAGGCCATCTTAAGTTACAATAATACTTTAGTGGTAATGCATGCTATGTGGTTTACGAAAGTGAAGAGTGCCACCCAGACGTAATCTTCAATAACTTTGCTGTTTAGTAAAAGAGAACAGTGTTCTTGTGAGATCAGTTACACAGGGTGCACAAATTCTGACTACATTTCTTTGCAGCAAAAAAACTATGAAAGCAGATTTGCTGGTATAAATAGCTGATTTATTTGTACCAATGCAATTCCAAATCAAAGAGAAGTCTTCTGCAAAACTGCACTTATATGATATAATGATTTTGACCAATTGTTAGTACAATATTATCTGCATACGTAGCAAAACTTGTGTGGCAAGTCCCATCGAACAATATGTATGTGTTGCAAAAAGAGCAGCTGGCCTAAAAAAATCTCTGTGAACAACACTACTGATGATGTCCTTCTCAGAGTCAGAATTATGGCCCATATCCATAACTAATCTGTTACATAAGTAACTGTTGAACCATGTGATCACTTTAGCAGGGACTCCATAGTCATATAGCTTATTCTAATAAAAAGTTGCGGTTAACTGCTACAATTTTGATTTTCTGTCTAGAAAAATTAATCCAGGTAACAGACCTTTCCCTTTTCCAGCTGGACATCTGCTTTCTGGTGAGAAAAATGGAAAATATGTTTCAAACAAAAAAGTAGTCCTTAATTTTTGCCCTTCCTATATTAATACATTACCAAAAATGTAAATGCTGATCAAACTAAACATTTTAAATATCTGCAGAGGATTGCATAGTCTGTTTTATCATTGTCATCACATGTGATGTTCTAGATGGTTACATCATTCTAGTCATACCCCTATAGGTGTCTGCATCTTCCTCCAATTTAGATATGGAGTCTTCCAATAGAAATACAGAACCAGTAGGTGATACCTTCTCAGGCATTATAGCTACAATTTCTAAGAAATACAAATACTCTGAATAGCTTGAATGCATATTTACAAACATCAGTCAGTGCTTTATTATTATCTGAAATTTGTAGTCATATTTAAGCAATTGTCTCGTATATTGGCATAATCTTCAACTGAATGACAACCAGCTGTGAACTAGTGAGTACCACCACACCTACCTAGATCCTTTCTTGAAGATCATTTCAAGGACCCTGATTCTAGAACCAATGAAGTGTGAAAGCCAAGTACTATGCTGTTTAAAAGTCATAGGTTCATAGGTTCATAGGTAGGTACTAGGCTATCTGCCCGAAGGTATTTATAAGCCTAGCCAAAATGTGTTGGCTTTCGCCACCGCCTTAGATTAGTTCCCTGTGCCTCTGTCCAGCAGGGCCACTGAATTGATCCTTGAGATAAACTTTCTGTTTCCCATCCACTCTTCAAGATTTCTTTTGAAGAGTGTTAGCGAGGTGCTCTGCCTAATGTAGATTGGGATCTTGTTCCAAAGCATGGGAAGTCTCTGGGATAGGAATCTATCCCTCTAGCACGTCCTATTTATTGTTGTGGTGAGGTTGAGATCCCTAGAGTGTGTGGCTCATGGGGATAAGGTTTTTTTTAGGTGGAACATGTCCATTAATTCTGGGTTGGACATGGCCTTGTATGTCAGGCAGCTATCACCTCTGAGTAGGAGGTATGCAACCGAGTACAGCTGTAATTTCTTCAGTCAAGCTGCGTAGGGCATCTGTTTGAGGCCAGTGATCCTCTTGGTGAGGTACTTCTGAGGTCTTTCCAGCTGTTGCAGGTGTCTTGTAAGGTACATCCCAAATGGGGCATTGTACTCTATGATGGGTCTGATGAGTGATGAGTAGAGGGGCGCAATGAACTCTTTTGATCTGGATGCGAACCCTTTTGTGATTAGGTGGGCCACGTAGAAGGATTTTCTAACCACTTTGGCAATGTGATGATCAAAGGTGAGATTACTGTCTACTTGGGTCCCCAGATCCCTTATCACATCTTACATAAGCTTTAGCTCCTTCCCAGCAAAGAAGAGACCATACCTTTCAACTGTCCTGATTTTTGCCTCAAATGTTTGGTCTATTCCTCAAATAAATTGTGTTTTCAAATCATTGAGGAGTGAAGTCATTAAATAAAGAGATAAATTTGAGTTTCAGACTTCAAATCTTTCAAAATGCATGCTAACACAAATCCTATTATTCTAGCAAATTTCTGAGTTACTAAGTTATATAACATACGTACTGTTTTTACTTTGTTAGTCTCATCATAGTAATAAAATATAATTTGATTCTATTATGTATTTCTTGATGAGGGCAGCCACGGTGGTGCAGCGGTTAGCGTTGCTGCCTCACAGCAAGAAGTTTTCCGATTTGATTCACGGCTGGTGTACCTTCTGTGCAGACTCTGCATTTCCTCCCTGTGGTCGCGTGGGTTTCCTCTGGGAGCTCCGTTTTCCTTCCACATCCCAAAGACATGCATGTAAGTGTACGCATGCGCAGTACATCAGAACTGCCGCAGAATACCAGACAGCTGTGGAAGGGCAGCAAGGAGGCATTATACAATGCCATTATTTAAGAAAAGTAAATTTTTTTTTTTCTTAAATAATGTCATTGTATAATAGCAATAACCCACTTCTGG
>NC_056727.1:1189069968-1189089968 GCF_019279795.1 Protopterus annectens
CAAGAAGAGACAGCTTTAGTTGTTGATATGCATGTAGCTCTTCTGCTGCTGGAGAAAGGAGGCATATTAATTTCCCTTTTAGTGTCAGTTGCAATTCTTATGTAGTAAAGGATACACAAAAGGGATTATATGCTTGAACTGTCTGTCAAAAAACAAATAATATAAGAACATTCTGACTGTGCATTAACATCACTGGAGTAAGATGTTGGAATGGCTTTTACTAAGAACCCTGGTTGGTCTGAAAAAACATCATGCATTGCCACTTAGAATGATTTCTGGCTGTTTTCATAATCTGGCAATAAAAATATAGTAAGCACCATTTCATCAGATAAGTTTCCTCATTTGGTTAAGCATTTAAGGGAAGTAAATCAATAAATCAAATCATGTGAAGTAATATAATGAGTTTCAGAAGCAAAACCTGCAAATGCATTCAGATGATAATACAGAGTGACTGATGAGACTATTTTGTGGCAATTTGTACGTACATTATTACTGTAAATGTCGGTTCTTTGTAAAGCAAAAGCTTTCAATTTTCTTTAGAGCATTATCTGCATAAATATGTCTGGTTATGGATATGCTTTCTGACTGTAGAAGTTTTACAGAATAACATTACTTTTTTACAATTGACCTTACTAATGTATCCAAGAGTCTAGAGAGAGAGAGAGAGAATTTACAGAAGGGTTCCCAGTGGGTGGGCAATAGGGTTCACTCTGAGACTGCTGCTGTTCAAACTGGTGATGGACTACATTAGCAAACAGGTCAGATGGGACAGATCAACAAAGCTGCTGCATGCAGATGAAGTTGAATTACAAGTAGAATCTAAATGAGGACTTCACCAAATGTTAGGGAAATGGAATGGAATGCAGAACTGAAGGCAGATGGGATGAAACTTAATGGCTACAAATGATGGAAATCAGAAGAAGCTGAAAACTGAGATTGAAGGGAAAATAGTTGAACAGGTTAACAGCTTTATATATCTGGGAGGAGTGGTTAAGGAAAATGGAAGTCTGAATGAGGAGGTCAAAGCTAGAATCAGAGAGGCTGTAGCCAATTGATACAAAGAGTCAGGGTAGAGTAGGACAGAAGAATGGCAAAAATGCTGAAAAGAAAGGTATACAAAACAGTGGTGTGACCAGTACTACTGTATGGTACAGAAACCTGGGAAGTAAAGGTAGAGCAGTTGAGGAGTTGGTTCTGATGGAGATAAAATAACTGAGGGGATGGTATGATGCACAATTTAGGATAGATGAAGAAATAAGGAAATCAAAGCAGAAGCCCAAATAATTCCAATTGCAGAAAAGGTCAAAGAAAACAGATTAAAGTTCTGGCACACATGCAGGATACAATCTGGTGAAGAAGATTTGGGGCAGACAGGAAGAGGGCATGAGGAAGCAAGAGCACACAGCATAGGAATAGTTTGATTGGGTGAGAGAAGACCCATGACAACATTAGCATCTGCAGACACTGTATGGTAAGTGCTGACATCATACCTTTAAAACAAAGTCATAATCCTGTCATAGGTCACATTTACCATGTCATTTCATGTTTGCTAATAACCACTTACTCTGTTGCAGCACAGCAGTATATAAAAATCAAAGTGAACAGTTAGAGGTCTTATTAATTCTTCCTACATCTTATTTTAAGAGTTCTAGTACTTACGCTATATAGTTCTCAAGGGCACTTGGCAGAACCTATCACTCTAGACTGAAACCACAAGTATGTATGGATTACATTGGACCTCCACCAACTAAATTTCTGTCATTTTACTATGGACATCATCAAGGTAGTGAAATAATTTAGACAAGCTTCAAATGCACTTATTTATTTACCAGGACCTCTATAGTTCAGAATGTTTTAATAGAAAAGAAAAAAAAAACTTGAATATGGTCTTCCCCTATTTGCAATTAATAATCCTAATAATATTCCTATAATCAAAAAAGACAATTTCTTAAAATATCAAGCGTCATTACACATTACAACCCTTTCGAGTTCCTTCCATGTGCCACCTTTCTGCTACTTACGATGTTGTTGCACAAGGTACTTTTTAAGTTTATTTTCTTCTGCTAAGAAGTTGCAAACTACAGCCTACTCCAGTAACAAATCACAGTCTGCTTTGGTTAAACTAGGTCATGCTATTACTATATCGTTACACATTTATACTTCTGTAAGAGCAGTCCTATTCTCTCAGTACTCTAACTTGACCCAGTGCAGGTGTCTATCCACCATCCTTCCACAACCACTTTTTTCCCATTTTGTACATTTGGTTAGGGTGTTGCTTCAACAGTTACAATCATCTAGAGCTGAGGTTTACACTGCTGGGTGGCTATCCCTGCTGCAGTAGTTCTTCCACACCACACACTCACACCTATGTCCAATTTAGAGTGTCCAGTCAACGTACTTCATGTCTTTGGAATTGGGAGGAAACCAGAGCAACTGGAGGAAACCCACAGAAACACAGGGAGGACGTGCAGACTTCACACAGAAGGCACTCAGGCAGAGAATTGAACCAGGAAGCCTCTTGCTCTAAGCCTAAAATGGTACCCTCTGTGCTGCCCATTGCAGGTGCGTTCACTTGTAGTTATCTCGGCTATCATCCTACTTACCTGTAGCCTGACACCTGTCTCTATCCTCCAGGTTCTTACTTGATCACATCTCACACTCCCTTTCTCAAATGTTATTAACACCTTCCATCACATGAACTCTACCCTGCTTCCTCTCCTTTTAACTATTGTTAACCATTAAATTACCATAAGTAGAACATCTAGTAATGTAAGCCTAACTAGTTTTCTATACCTCTTCATAAGCCAAACAGATCTATCCTCCTCTTTGCAAGCTACTCATTACTAATAATTACTTCACATGTTTTTTTCATTTAAACTGGCTTCAGAAATGTAGACATACTATGTTATTCATGGTTATTTCATTTTTAACCACTTTCTGTCTCTAAGCTTTTATTTCAGTAATGAGTGCACTTTGCTTATAATTACTTTATATACTTTTACCTTGACTAACTCTAATATTTGCATTTGTACCATGTAATAGTCTTGCTGCAAATTAGTTCTATCAAAACAATGTTTGTACTTTCATCTTGCCTCACTATATTGCTCAGATGTCTAAATGTTAGCCTGCAGTGGCTACTGCAGATTTTGTAAAAGCACCAGAAAGCAACTGATGGCAGATATGAGGCTCTGTTTCATGGGAATAGCTTTACATGCAGTGGAAAAAATGACATTGACAGGGAGCATTGCCTACAAGTTATTCTGTTAGCAAACTAAGTAGCAGACAAGGACTGAATTTTTTTATTCCTTTGCCCATAATCCATAATTGCAACATGTAAGCACAACACTACACTACACTTTATTTTTGCAAATTAAATAATACATGTTTCATCAGTGCAGGGCTTAGGAAAATACTGCCATAACAGTTATAGGCCTGCACAAGAGCTCACTGATTGCTTATGTTACTGGTACTGTTGGGTCATGCATACTCTGTGCAGTCTGGTGACATTTGGTGATGCAATGCAGTTTACTGAATTCAGCTTCTGCTACTGCTGGCATGTTGTTTACATGATCTTTCTCCCATATGTGGAAGGTCTTTAGGTATGGGTTTGCCATCAGGACACCGATTCCAACAAAAATAGAAGATATCTCCTTTTATTAATTGAATGCACTTGACAAGCTGAATAGGCCACAAGAGCTTTCCTTGATGCATTTGTGGGAAAAGTTACAGATACTGAAGGTTGGAAGATAGCTTTCTAAGTGGAACTGTAGACTACTTAGGAAATCATGCTAAGCCGACTTGGCCATAATTTACAGAAAAAAGCCAGCTGGTAGAAAAGTTTCATTCTAACTTTTAGCCCAGGGTCACCATGATAGCTCAATAAATCCAGAGTCATTTACCTGCCTCGCCCCTCCAAAAAAAAAAAAAAAAAAAAAAACCTAACCTGGTCTGCAATATCCATAGCGTATGCAATAGCAGTGATGATGTAATATCTTAAAATGTGCACAGTAAATGCCATTGCAATTGGACAGATTTGCATGGAAAGTGATAAGCTCGGGACAAATCATGCTTGATAAATCCTACCTGGTCTAGCAAAAATGAGTTGTGCTTCTTAAGAAATGCTTTCTTTGAGTTTAATCTTTACAGTAAAGCCATACTACACTGCTTTTTGTGCCCATGGTATGATCTGCAATTTACCCCAACATACGAAACATGAATTCCAACAGTTCTATATTTAGGATTCGTATCTTGCAATAGTCTACAGAGAACATGGATCATCACAGAATCAAGCTAGAGATGACTGTTCCCTAGACCCACCTCCCCTCAAGTTTGAATCTATTTCGACAGTACTCCCAAGAGCAAATCATGAGCTTCAGACTAGACAGTACTTTAAAAGAGGTAAACAGGAGTAAAGGTTCCAATTCAGGTTGGGGTAGGGATATATGTCCCTTAGTGTGATATGTTACATAAACTTTGTAAGGATTTACCCATGTTATTATGAAAAGTAACATGACCAGAGATGTTACTTAACTCGCTAGTAATTAACCTATTAAAGTGCAGATTCCCTTATTGGCTGCAGGTCTGGCAGAATACCTGATAAGGTGAGTTAGACATTTTTGAGTAAGAGTAATCCTGAGTTGGCTTATTTGACTGCTGTCATTGCTTGCAATGACTTCTTCAAAGACAGCGAGGTCTTAGTGATAATAACCAAAGTGAGTGCTATTATAAATGATTCAAGTTTCTGAAGATTTCCTCAAAGATGAAATATAAAGGGATGCAATAGCATGGGGCACAGAAGCAGGCTGAGGATTAATGAAGAGAAAGTGCAGAACAGATCCAAAAGTTGTGAATTCACTAACACTTATCAGTAGCACTAAGCCCAGACAAGGGCACATCAGGTAGAGGGTAGATAAATAAAGGGAAAAGAGGAAATAAATGAGGAGGTGCCCCATATGACATGTAACATAGCTTTGAAAATGAAGTAGCAGCCAATCTGGTAAGAAGTTTATAGTGGAACATTTTTACTGCAGAGGAAGATGCAAGGTCAAAGTTGACAATAAGGGCTGAAAAGAGATAAAGTAAGTAATAAGTAGATTGTTTCTATATCAATATAAGCAGTGAAGAAGCTGAAGAAGACTGTGGGCCGGATTCACAATGGCTTGCACGGAGTCTAAGAGTAGAGTAAGACTCCATGCAGCCATCTTGTCCGACGAGCGATCCAGGAACAGCCTGCAGGGGCGTGCAAGAGAGCTCCTAAAACGGCTCTTACATGGACAGGGCCAGGTAATGCAAATTATCTCAATTGCAGGTGAAAGGCATGCAAATGAGGTAGATTTGCGATCCAGGAAACCCAAACTTGTCCGAGTAAGAGCAGTGTTGACAACTGAGTACCATTCTGCAAATAGCAAAACGGAGCCGTGACAGCTCCAAATAAAGGTTGCATCCAGTGCAGGAAGCATGCCAATGGCCAAATATACAGCCAATGGCAATGTTTCCTGATGCAATATGAAAAAAAAAATTAATTTTTTTTACTCCGATTTCTGATGTTTAAGCGTAGTGCAGCGCCACGCAAATGGGCTGCACTCTAAAAACCAGAAAAATAAAAATTAAAACCCACAAATGTGGATTTTATTTAAATTGTTAATTTACAATGCAATGAATGGCAGGCTGAAGACAACATGGCCACCGAGTAGAGGTTGCTAAGGGGGGAAGCACAGTCTAAGAGATGTAACCAAGCATTAGTAGGCAATCCTATGCAAAGGAGGGTTAGGATAGTGAATCGCAGGTTTACATAGCAAATGAGCACAGTCAGTGGAGTGTAGGAGTAGGATAAGGGGAGAAACAGAGTAGAATATAGGTGACATCACGAGTGGAGTATGTATGAAAGAAGGGAAGCTCATTGGAGCAGAGTGGCATGTGTCAGCTGTCATTTACACATCATTGAAAGAGGTGTGTCAACAGGTAGGCTAGGTAAAGGCAAGAAATGGAAGGTGTATGCTATGAATAACACCAAAGTTTCTTGCTGAGTGGGCATGCGTGCGTGTGCGCGCCTGTAAACCCGAGTAAGACAGTGTGCGTGCGTGTAAACGTGAGTGCGCGCATTTAAGCCAGAGTAAGCATGTATAAGGCAGTTTAAAGTGTTGTAAGTGCGTTTGCGCTGGTGTGCGCGTGTTTTAACACGAATAAGCAAGTTGTACTCCGTGTAAGCATGTGTGCGTGCATGTGAGCTGCTGTGAGTGTGTTTGTGCTTGTGTGCGTGGCGCTGCCCCCCCGAGGAAACTGAAAGGAAATAGGAAGCACAACAAATAGTAGGAAGCTACCAGGGAGTACTAGCAGATGAAAACAATCAGAATCAGACAATTACACAGGCAGTACACTAGCCCAGCCCAGCCTAGCACTTAAAACTCTGCAAACAACAGTCCATAATGTTTCTCACAAGCGACACTGCAGTAAGATAATAAAAGTGAAAACTGAAAAAAAGCTTTACTGAAACAAAGAAATGTTAGGGGCTGCCATTGCTGTTATAAGGTGACATATGCAACATGCTGAGGGTGGTGACAATGGAAATGCTGGTGGACAACCCACAGTGAGGAGGCGGAGAAGAGTGTACAGGCCCAGGGTAACCTACCAGGGGCTACTTGAGCTGGAGATAGTGGAGCGCTTTAGAGTGGACAGAGACCTCCTGCAGCAAATTGTTGAGCTGTGCAGGCCACGCCTCACACACAGAACCAACAGAGGGGAACCCATCCCAGTGGAAATCAAGGTATGTGTTGGCCTAAAAATATTAGCAACAGGTACCTTCCAGAGACCAACTGGTGATATGATGGGGATATCACACATCAGCATCCAGGGTACTGCACCATTTCCTTGATGCCATGTCAGCACATGTCGGTGATCATGTATATTTCCCCAATTCCCATGAGGTATTGGCCAGCAATATGAGTCTCTTCCAGCAAATAGCGGAATACCCTGAGGTAGTGGGTGCAATAGACTGCACGCACATACGTATCAAAGCACCAGCCAGTGAGTGGGGTAGGGTCTACTTCAACCGCAAGGGCTTCCCCTCCATCAACTGCCAGGTCGCGTGTGATGCCCAGGGCATAATACTGAATGTGTGTGCTGGCTGCCCTGGAAGCTACCATGATTCCCATATCTGGCATCTGACGCAGCTGTACCAGACATTTGCCAATGGGGACATCCCACGTGGTCACCTAGTGGGGGATGCTGGCTATGCACTGGAACTGTGGCTGATGACACCCATCAGAAACACACATACACCTGAACAGGAACGCCATAATGAGGCACACGCACAAACACGAAATGTAATCAAACGTGTGTTTGGGCTGCTCAAGTCATGGTTCCGGTGCCTGGACACATCTGGTGGAGCCTTGCAGTACTCACCAACTACATGTACCCAAATTGTCATGGTATGTGCTATGCTACATAATATGATCCTGCAAAAACAGCTGCAGCAGGACCAGCAGAGGCCTGGGCCAAGCAGTCCCCCACCATTGCCAAGGTCATCACAGGCAGAGCGTGACTCGGAGGAGGAACAACCTGAGCCTGCCCCAGTAGGCAGAAGTATGCTTTGGCCTTGGCAAAGTGGCAACGCATAACACATACACTGGCTCAGTAGGAACTCTGGAAATGATACCTCTCTCTCTGGCTCGCACATATAGTAAAAGGGATGCCTAAGTTGACACTACCTGCTTTCAAACATGTACAGGGAGTGTAGTATGTGCATCCAACATAGGCAGCCCTGCAGCACCACCTGAGGCATGATTGCCATGTGTTAAGCAATGTAAAGCAGTGCTAAACAGCATTTACCACCATGTAGTATATGCAAACAGAATCGCACATACCAACTAGTGCAACTGTGGTCAATGTTGAGTAATATTGGGCAATGTCCAGCAAAGTTGGTGAATATTCAGCAATGTTGGACAAGCCTGGTCTAAGTAGGGCATAGCTGAACAAAAGCCAACATGCTCATATTTGCCTAACTGGCCCTTAAGCAGTCTGGTCTGCTCAGTATGAAAATATAAAGCAGTGATGGGCCTCGAACCCAGGATATTGTGTACTATAGTTAAAGTACTGAACCACTAAACCATGACAGTATTGCAGTGGTCAGCCAGCATGAAGGAATGTTGATAAATCTATGTAAAGTATCTCATGGAAACCCTGCAGGCACAGCATAATCCCTGTTGAGTTATGACACAAAGGTGAGTCCTGCAGTAAGAACAGAACTTGACTTCCAACACACACACACACACACAGTATAAATGTTAATATTGGTCATGTTCACACACATCCACAAATGTAGTGGACCTCAGATCGCAACATACTGAAAGGTCACACTGGGCATGCTCACACACTTGAATAAATGATACAAATGTCAGGCAACAAAACATGGAAAGCCTGAACTGAGCATGCTCACACACTTAGGCCATGTCTGAGTACAGCAGTGGGCCACACATATCTGGCAGTTGCATGTGTTAACGCAGGAACCTCTCACTATCCAGCAATCTGCCCTGTGCACACAGTTACATGACAACAGACACATATATAATATAGTGGAATCCTGTCATAATCAAATATGTTCTGCAGATACCTAAGTTGTTCATAGAAACTGGGAAAGCAAAGTCGATAAAGACCTGCAAACAGTATCAGCAATAAATATTGTGCATCCTGAACATAAGCATAGGTTCAGAGGTCGATACTAGGCTATCTGCCCTAGGGCATGTACAAGCCTAGCCAGAGCGTGTATGGCTTTTGCAACCCTGTCAGATTACTACACTGTGCCAGTGAATAGTAGGTCACACAAGATAGCCCATGTACGTCTAGGCTAGTGTGCCTCTGTCTAGCAGGGACACAGAAGATATCCCAGGGGTAAACATACGATCACCCATACAGCCATCAAGATGTCCCCTGTAGGTGGTCAGTGGGTGGCTTTGCCTATGTGAAACTGTGATCACAATCCGGAGTGAGTGGAGGCCCTGGGATAAGAATCTGTCCCTCCAGCATGTCCTATTAACATCTGTGCTGAGGTATATGTCCCTGGAATGTGTAGCTCCAAGGGAGTCAGATATCCTGAGGTGGAGCATGTCCAGTAATTCTGGGTTGGGTATTTCTGTAAACAACATGCACACATCATATCCGAGTAGGTGGTAAGCGACTGAGTATAGCTGGAGTTACTGCATCTGAACTGTGCAGGTCATCCGTGTGAGTCCCTATATCTGCTTGGTGAGGAACCTCTGTGGCTAGTACAGTTGCTGCAGGTGTTGGGTAAGGTACACCCCAAATGTGGCATTGTAACCAAGCGTGGTTGTGATGAGTATAGGGGCACAATGACCTCACTCGATCTAGATGTGAAACCATATGGGATAAGGTGGCTTATATAGAAGGTCTGTCCAACCACTTTGGCAATGTGAATGTCAAAGGTGACAGTACAAACAAGTCATGTCCTCAATCACCTAACAACTCCTACCATATGTAATGGAGTACTACCTATGTGGTAATGTGTGGGCATGTTGCTATTCCCAAAGGGGATGACTATGCAAATAATGGCATTTAGCTGTAGGCCATGGCTCAAGCACCAGTCATCCATCTCTGTGAGACCCTGTTTGAGTATGCATGTGGCAGCTGGAGAGTTGATTATGGCACCCAGTTTGCAGTCAAGTGCGAACAAGGTCAGCCATATTCCCTCTGTGGTAGCCTGTACGTCAGACAAAAATATACTGAACAAGAGAGGTCCCAGGACCGAGCCGTGTGGGATGCCACATGTAACTGGTGTATAGTCAGACATGGCACTTGCAATTCTGACCATGTGGGTGCTATCCCTGATCCAGGTAGCAATCCATCATGTGAGATATGTGTCCATATCTACGCTGGTGAGCCTATGCATAATGGCCCAGTGGGTTATTGTGTGGAAGGGGTTTGCAAGGTTCAGGTAGGCTGTGTGGACAACTGTCCCTATGTCGATGGACCTGTTAACCGTCTAAAGAATACAAACATGTTCAAGACGCAAGATCTGCCCACAACAACGCTAAAATGTGTAGGACACAATGTGTGTAGGTTCTCGATGTCTATGTGTAAGAGACCCATGACAATACGCTCCATAGCTTTGCAGAACAAGCTAGTTAGGCTTATAGGGCAATATTGTCTGTGGTCCGTTGTGGCACCAACTCTGTGTAGTGGGACCACTGTTGCTGTACGCCATTCCGTGGGTACATATTCTGTAGTAACTCCGATACTGCACAGTGATGTAATGTGAGGGTTACGTCTGTCATGAAGCTCGTGTAAGATGCATGCCGGGACACCATCTGGTCCCATTGATGCTGTGATGTATGCTTTGGGGAGGGCAGCACTCACCTGTTACTGTGTGATGTCAGAGAGGTTACACTCTGTTGGGATGGATAGTTGCTCCCTAGGGGGGATGGGGGAGACATCTGCACTGAACCTGTTAGCCAGGATGTTGGCAATGCCAGTGGGTTCAGGGTAAGTTTAGTCAGTATGCAGTAACACACAGCATATCAGTGAGTGTCCACCCAGGTTCCTGACATAACTGAAGAAGGCCTTGTGATAGTGCTACGTGTCTGGTGCAATTGTCTTTGAGAAGCAGCCCTTAGATAAGTTCATGAGTGATCGTAGCTGTCTGCTAGTACAGATCACAGATGCTTTCCCTGTCTGGGATTGTGCTCTATCATGTAGTAGCTTCCTCCTGACGTTGTACAGCTTATTAATGGCTGGGGTCTACCAGACAGGTCCCCTGCCACTGGAGGAGTGAGTCCTGTTGTTATTTGGGATAGCACAATCCATGCAGTCCACTAGGTGTCCATAGAATGTGTATGTAAAGGATTCAGCAGTCAGAGCCGTATTTGCCACTGTCTCAGGGTCTCTGAAGGATACCACCTTGCTTTGGTGAAGTGAGACATTGGCTCATGAGAAGTTCACCAAGATTCCTCAGAATGGGTATGTGGAGGGTATATGTATGTCCAGTGAGATATATGTATGTTCTGACCTTACCAATGAGGGGTATATCACTGGTGTGGAACATAGATTTCCCCATGTTGGTGATGATCAGGTCCAATATGTATTCCCCCTTGTGAATTAACAAATTGTAGCGACTGTAGGGCGAGGGTGTTGGGGCTTGAGTAGTATCCCCAGTCAATATTTGTGTATTTGAAGTCACCCAATATAATGGTGTTTGTGGAGACCTTCATATTCTCCACTGTTCCCAGGAAAGCCGAGTGTGGTTCCTGAGTATGGGAGGGTGGTCTGTAGCAGGCAACAAACTGAAAGGCAGTTTTGCGCAATGGTAGTTGTATATGTATGGTCTGTGATGCTTTGTGCAGTGCTACTAACCCGGAGGTGTGTGTATCTGTGATGTATATGTATACTCCCCCTAGTTGTGTTGTCCGTTCCAAGTCCTGTGGTCAGAAAGCATGGTATGAAACATAACCTGGTAGTGCTGGCGTGTATATGTGAGCCTGAACTAGGCATCTGTTAGTGCACAGATATCGCTATCCTCCATACTGAGGAGAGTCCTGAGTGGCCGCAATAGGAGGGTAACACATCTGGTGTTGAGCAGCATTACCCTTAGTGTCATTTAACCTGTAATGTCTATGGAGGTGGGTTTGTCTTTTGAGCCCTGCTCAACAAATGTGCTATGGTGGTAGCAAGAGCCTTAGCCAGCATTCGAAGGTCCAAGGGTGACAGGTGCAAGCCATCCATAGTGAAGCTATGTGGCATGTTGAGCATGTCACCACAGGCTGACAGACACTGTATCCCCTATGAATGACACCAATTTGTTAGCCAACTGTTAAACGTGATGTTTGTCTGTATACTGTGACATCATAGTTGGTGGGTGTAAGATGCTAGACAAGGTCAGGGTCATACTGGCCTGGGCTACATGATCAGAGTATTCCTCCATGTACCATGTCATGTGGTCCAGGGAGTAACGTCTGAGGTTTTACGCACCAGCATGGACAATGATGGTGCCAGTCCTGTACTAGTTTTGGAGTGACCTGACTGCATGTGTTATGTGGCAGATCCTGGCACCCGACAGACAGCCCAAAGTGACTTTTCCCATGTTTGGGCTGGTGAGTGGTATGTCAGTGTGTCTGACAATAAGTGTCGCCTATTACAAGTGTATTAGGTGTGTTGTCTAGGTGAAGGGCAGTGACTTTGTGGCACACTGACATTGTGAACTATGTGATATGTGGGTATTGTAGTGGGGTAGCAGTTGTGTGTGTGCCTGCTGTGGTGGTCTCTGCTGCTTAGGCAGAGTTAATTCACAGCATCCAAGTATGTCTATGTGTGATAATGTGGTTTGAATGCTGTCGCCAGAGGATATGTGAGACTGATATGTGGTGTGTGTGGTTACCTTCACCACCTGATAGACTGTGCCAGTCATAGGTCGAGAGAGTTCAGCACCCTGTATGTCTCTATAGGTGCATCTCACACATATATCTGAGTTTGTCGGGAGGAGGAGAGGGTTGTATGTGCACATGAGGCAGATGTGACATTGTGTCAACATCACAATATTCACCAGCTGGACTGGAGAGTACACATGAAACCGACCCCTGGACATGCCGGGATATTATGATGACATACACTGTAGCCAGATCACAAAGGATCAGTAGGGTGTTAAGTGTGTAAAAGAGTATAACAGGGATTAGTGCTCAGGTTCGTTGGTGTTCTGTAAAGAGTAGCTGAGAAGGAGTCCAGACTGAATCATGACACCTCCGACAGCTATGTCATATATAGCAATGTACACCCATATTGGTCCTGAGTCAGGGCCAGCTGTACATGACTGACAATGCCGATATCCTGACAGACAGGCCCATATATACAGACCCACCTTCCACTGATGATAGTCCATATCATCATACCAGGAGATATCACATGTAGAATGGATGAACAGCTACCCCAATGCCAAAAGCATGGCAGCAAGTGGAATACATTGATTCCCAATATATGTCATGCATAAACTACAGAACAAACAGATCCTGCACCTGAACAGTCAGCTGAGCCTCCCCCCCTACACAGGATGTGGAACCATTGAATGTGTTACAGCAACATATGGCACTCCACACAAGTGTTGGTGCACAACACACCATGGGAAGTACAGTCCAGTACGCCTATGAAGTCTGATCTGCAAGGACATGGAGTCCATCATGGTTGAAGTCATAAACAGAGCTATTGGAAGCTGACATACACACAACCCTACTAACTGTGGTATGTTCATGTGTGGATCATGGTTCCCAAACATGCTAGACTGTTTGCAAGGCAGCCACCCAGGACATACATCACTGAACACAGCTACACATGTCTCACATAGACTTTGAATAGCCCTTTATTAACATCCCAGACACATGTAGTACCCACAAAACCAACAAGCTGTGCATAAATATGTGTTGACCTATGAAGGAATGTCAACGTGTCCACAGATAGATCACACAAGGTAAGGATTATGAGTTCCTGTTCAACCTGTTGACACCCGATGACCCACATGGACCATTCCTGGAATGGCATAAAACAGAGTGTACACACAATACCATGTCCAGTCTGATGATGTTACCATCCTATAAATACAGCAGCAGAATTGAAGCCAGCCAATAAAGCAAACAGTGTGCCGTGTTAATGCGTCTCTCTCTAGTATCATAACATAGTTAGGTAGGGGTTTGAATCCTGCAAACACTGAGTGTGTGTGTGTGTGTGGGGGGGGGTGTGTGTATGTGTGCCAATGTCTTTGAAAGGAGTGCCCTTTTTGGAGACTGGGAAAACACACTAAAAGAGGTACATTCCTCTTTGGAAAGACTGATGTCACCATCCTACAAATACAGACGGAGAAGGGAAACCACCCAGTAAAGCAAATAACACGCCGTGTTAATGCATCTCTCTCTAGTATCATAACATAAGTAGGTAGGGATTTGAATCCTGCAAATGCTGACTGTGTGTGTGGGGGGTATGTGTGCAATTGTCTTTGAAAGGAGTGCCCTTTTTGGAGACTGGGAAAACACACTAAAAGCAGTACATTCCTCTTTGGAAAGACTGATGATGTCACCATCCTACAAATACAGACGGAGAAGGGAAACCACCCAGTAAAGCAAATAGCGCGCCGTGTTAATGCATATTGTTCTAGTATCATAACATAGTTAGATAGGGGTTTGAATACTGCAAACGCTGTATGTGTTAAATTGTCTTTAAAAGGAGTGCCCTTTTTGGAGACTGGGAAAACACACTAAAAGCAGTACATTCCTCTTTGGAAAGACTGATGATGTCACCATCCTACAAATACAGACGGAGAAGGGAAACCACTCAGTAAAGCAAATAGCGCGCCATGTTAATGCATTTCTTTCTAGTATCATAACATAGTTAGGTAGGGGTTTGAATCCTGCAAACACTGACACTGTGTGTGGGGGGTGTGTGTATGTGTGTAATTATCTTTGAAAGGAGTGCCCTTTTTTGAGACTGGGAAAACACACTAAAAGAGGTACATTCCTCTTTGGAAAGACTGATGTTGTCACCATCCTACAAATACAGACGGAGAAGGGAAACCACCCAGAAAAGCAAATAGCATGCCGTGTTAATGTATCTCTTTCTAGTATTATAACATAGTTAGGTAGGGGTTTGAATTCTGCAAACGCTGACTGTGTGTGGGGGGGTATGTGTGCAATTGTCTTTGAAAGGAGTGCCCTTTTTGGAGACTGGGAAAACACACTAAACGAGGTACATTCCTCTTTGGAAAGACTGATGATGTCACCATCCTACAAATACAGACGGAGAAGAGAAACCACCCAGTAAAGCAAATAGCGTGCCATGTTAATGCATCTCTCTTTAGTATCATAACATAGTTAGGTAGTGGTTTGAATCCTGCAAATGCTGGGTGTATGTGTGCAATTGTCTGTGAAAGGAGTGCCCTTTTTGGAGACTGGGAAAACACACTAAAAGAGGTACATTCCTCTTTGGAAAGACTGATGGTGTCACCATCCTACAAATACAGACGGAGAAGGGAAACCACCCAGTAAAGCAAATAGTGTGCTATGTTAATGCATATCTCTCTTGTATCATAATGTAGGTAGGTAGGGGTTTGAATCCTGCAAACGCTGACTGTGTGTGTGTCACTGTTGGTCAATGCAGTGTGGGTTTTGCTTTTACTATTGTATGACATATTATGATTACAACAGTAAGTGCACTGCACACATCAGGTATCTGCGTGGCAAAAATATATATGTACATGTCCCCTCAATCAGTACATAGGTGTGAAGCCTGCATACTACATGAATACATTTGTTTCCATTGACAGGTTGTGCCACTGCTTCTCAGATCGTAGGTCACATATGTATGTATGTGACAAGGCCGTCCACTGTCATGATCTGTGGCCAAGGTCATCTGTTCCACACACACCCATGACAGTTACTTAAGAGTAGTGTGAGTGAGGGCATATGCCTGGGGTATATGTCAGACATGTTCATACACAACAACGACTGCCAATAATGGACAGTCTTTATAGGTGTACAACTGTCTTGTGGATATGCATTCAGGCCTCTAATGTCTTATGTGATACACCTTGGGACTCCACAATACCTATGGATATGTGGATACCAAGGGACACATGATATGACATGAGGCTGTATGTACACATTGGTACCCAACATACATGTTGAGGGCTACCACCTATGTGGTACTGATGGGATAGTATGTATAGTACATGTGGATGACTATGCCATAGTCGGCTTACTGCTATACAGCATGTATCAGACAACAGGTATCTGTCTGTATGATACCCTTGTGTAGGATATGTGTCCCATCCAGGGAATGCATTGTAGACCAATGCATGCATTTCCAGATTTGGATGGACACATCCCTAGTGTGTTTGCATGTACCTAAGGGGGCTATATGCCAAACAGGTGTGGTCACAGGAATGGGTGGCGGTCATTACCACTGGTTAGTGTTATAGTGTAGCACCGGAAGGATCCAACTGTTACTGAGTTCCCTACGACTGTGTGTCATTTGTCAGGACATCATCCAATGACTGCTTATAGTCATGCTGTTGAGGTTGTGTATACTACCAGACCGCAAATCATTGACAGATATTAATGGTATCACCCACAGCATAGTGTCAACCCATGTCATATACACATGTCTACCCATGTTAGTACATAACTGTAGTAGAATGCATACTGGCCATTGAAAGATACTATGAAATGTTAACAATGTGTACAACAGGGTATGCCACACGTCCCATGTGTCCACTATGCACGTACATGCAGACAGTGCACACCCACCATGTTCACAGATGTACACTTGCTAATCTGTACTGCACACATCACACACGTACTGTCCACTCACTAACACATGCTGGCAACACATTACACTTCAGCCAAGTGGCACATGGGTGGACAATACATACTCAGACCTAACAGTGGTGTAAACAATGCTACATTGACAATCAGAGCTTTGATGCATAATGTCTGCTCAGCTATACCTACAAGGATGTCATTACACTTTCCTGTTGACAACTTGCTAATATTGCTACACTGCTATAGTGTCACCCTGTGCATCAGCACCATGTTAGCCTGTTCCTCCGTCAATGTTATAGATGACAAGAGAAGACACAGGTATCATCATATGCACGGGGCGTTTTGTTGTTTGCCAGATCCTGACATTGACCCATCCAATCGACATGTCTGTGTGTGTGCGTGTGTGCGTGTGTATATGTGTGTGTGTGTGTGTGTGTGTGTGTGTGTGTGTGTGTGTGTGTGTGTGTGTGTGTGTGGGACAACAGTACAGCATGGGCCAATGTTGATGTAATGTGTGTGTGTATGTGTGAGCCCTAGTTGTTTGGTTAATGTGTGTGTGTCTGCATGCACACAGCTCCACCATGTGGCTGTCATATACGGTAGTTTGTGAGACAGCCACAGACTGTACCTGCTAGGCTGTACAGATCACTGTCTCCAGCCATAGACACAGTACCTGTGCCTGGCAGGGGTACTACGGACAGTATCGGGTACCAACCCTGACTGGATACTGTCATCAGAGGCAGAGGTATGATGACTGGACCCATGTCCCTGCTGGGACTGGCCAGAGCCACGTGCACGTGGTCTACTGGGACGGTCAATGGACAGGCTAGCCCCAGCATTGCTGGGGCTGGTACTGCCACTACGGGAGCAGCTGTGAACTGTGGGCCATCTGCGACCACTGCCAGCTGTTGCTGTTGCTGGCATGCATCCACGTTGACGACGCAACCGTCCCACATGGTCCTGACTCATGGAAGACATATTGTGGAGGGCATCTAATGTCTCCCCTCATGTCTATTGATGACCTCAGTGTAAGTCCAGATGGCACCGGCAAGGTCACGGATGCTATCATTGATAGCGGTGTAATGTGCCCTCTACGCCCTAAGTCCCTGCCTGGTGTACCATTCCATACGTGCCTGAGCCTGCATTACAGCCCGGAACATACTGGACATCGTAAGACCTGTGAGGGCATGCCTGCCAGGGGCAATATGACCAGCGGTGCTCCCCCGAGAACCCCTGGACCTCCGCCTATGTGGTACCGTTTCAGGAATACGGCTATGGCTGCCGTGAGGGGATACAAGTGCCATGGGTACCACACTCTCTTGGTCAATGCCAACTGTATGCTGTCCCTCGCCTATGGCCATTGGTGGTGAAGGATGTATTGACAGTATGAGTGTGCACATAGATGGGGTTGAATGCTGTGTACTGTCGATTGGCAGACCAACGACAGACCCTGTCAAACCTTCCTGTGCCAAAATACATGTCTCATCATCACCACTATTCGTGGCAGTGGCTTCAGGTTCCCTGCTGCTTTCGGCCACCCCTAACTCAGCACCTGTGAGAGGAAGACAGGAAACACACTTTAAGGTCTGCACATGAACACATGCAAACATGCACACATGAACACATGAACACATGCACACATGAACACATGAACACATGAACACATGCACACATGCACACATGCACACATGAACACATGCACACATGAACATATGCACAGATGCACACATGCACACATGAACACATGAACACTAATACACTCCTCACTACAGCACATACACACACACCAGCAATCCAACACATAGTCTATAGTGGGTGAAGGTGGGTGTCAGTATCACAAGGTAAACAGTCACCACACACATGTCAGCATGCAGAATATGTGTTGCACAAGGCCATGCAGTGCAAGTGTAGATGCCCCTATTTAATGGCAGTATACATGGCTTTGATGCAACTGTGTAGTTCAGTGATTGGCTACACCCTGGAACACAATGTATACATGGACACAACATTGCTGTGCAGGTATTATCAGCTCTGCAATGCCCTGTGCACCATTACTCACAAGAATACATGCCATGGCTGCATGTGTTATCTGTGTGACACATAGATATCCATGTCTGAGTACAGTGTCTGTGTCCATAGCAGATAATAGTGGGCATGGGTGTAGCACATGCATGCTATATACACACACGGGATGAGTGGTGCATGTTGACGTGAAGGAATCCCAATGCTCGACATGGCCAGTGTACAGTGGTTATGGTGAGTGTGGGACATATTGCAGATATGTCGGTGCCAGACATGGCATGGCATGCTACACGACTGCAACATTAAACACCACACATACCCAATGTGTGTCAAGTGACCTATACACCCACTAGCATTCCAGGACATATATGTGACACTTTGTTTGGATAGCGACTGCTGTGCATATTGTGCATACTGGCATATGTAAGTACACATACAACATGCTATGCATATTGTGTATAGGTGCATATGTTTGCACACACACAACATTGAGGTGCAAAGCAATGACTGCTATGAGTAGTACTGTGGTCACTGTAACTGGATGGGGTGTAGTACCCTGTGCCATCATCAACATGCATCTTGTGGTCACTCACAGCTACTAATGTGTGCAAGACCACCGCCTAGCATGCTGTACCTGAACTGCAGTGCCGTGGCTACGTTCACAATTACACAGCCACCTTGTACATGGGTGTGTGAGGTGCCCAATAGGGAGCATTGCCTAACATGACTGTGTTATGTGTTGCAGAGTGTTGCACAGCCCCATGATAGGCCTCTACCCTGAGGTACATCATGTGTGTGTGCATGACATGTGGGATACTGAAGTGTGACCTTACAGTGGGTGTGTGGTAATGCCAAATGTAGCATGTTTTCGTGTACTGCGTATGATAAACGTGTTCTGTTGTGTACAGCTGTAGCAAATATGCATATCCAATGTGCAGTACAGTGTTGCCACAATTGTGTCTGCTGCACTGTGCATTGCATGTGATTGAGTCAGCTACTGACTTTACTGAGATGACTGATGTCTCACAGCAAACATTCACAGCATGCATTATGCGTAGGTGTGTTACGTGCACATGGCCTACACCTCTCCTATGACATGCATATTTCATTACCAATATTAAAGTGTTAACACACTCACCAGCATGTATCGTCTGCCCTGCTGTCACACCAGAGGGACCTACAAGAATATGATACAGTTTGTCAGTGGCCACAACTGTGGCATTGCTACTGTGAGTGTGCTAAACTACAGTGGGACAACAGTCAACAGTCACAGGTGTACAGATACTATTCCAAATATCAGTATTGCACACGATAGGCAGCACAACTGCTAAACACATAGTACACATCTCACATATGCATATTCTAACAATACAGGTAACGGTAGTCTACAGCTTGGGCGTATTACCTGCATGCTCCATATCATCCTGCTGGGTGGCTCCGGCCTCCATGATGACACATGTGTGATGCTGCTGCTGCTGTAGGCCAGGAGCCACCACACTTAGGAGCAGCTCCTCCACTCTGGTGAGGGGGGGATGTATGGCCGCCCCACCACCTGTGGCAAGCTGTTGCCTATGGATATCAGATGCATGCCGCTGGACATGTCTAATTAAATCACTGCAGTGATGGCATACCTGCTCATATGTCCACTTATGCATGCTTATGTCATTTACCCGG
>NC_056727.1:1189094968-1189149968 GCF_019279795.1 Protopterus annectens
ATATATTTCAGATATTTTGCAGTTGCGACTTTGGGGGATTCTGAGCATATGTATTACTACACCTTTTCTGACGTGCAAGCAGTGTCTACTCTCACTTATTGACATTTATCATTAAGTGGGATTCCACACCTTTCTGCCTACTGTTACTACATTTCACAGGGAGTCTGAGGGGCACAGCTAACATTTGTTTGCAAATCAGGAACATCCCTGTAAACCAGTCACAGTTGGGAGGTCTGGCCTCTGACCTATTCAAATATGCCAGTGTTTATCCTGCTCTGATACTGTGTGGGGTTTGTAAGGTGCTACTGTAACATTATTCCCTACTAGCATGGCTGGTTCTCTTTTCACAGTCATGTCATGCAATTCCACAACACTTGCTGGTTAAGGGCCACAGAACATGATTTGTGTTATGCCATTCCTATTCTCCCTTTACACTCACTCATTGTAATGCATGATTTATTTCTTTCAGCACCAAGTTATTGTATATCTGCTGTGGTGTAGTGGTACTTCATGCAGACTGGTGAGCCCAAGGTCTGGGATTCGAGACTGACAGGTGTATTTTATTTTGCTGCTGAGCAATACAAGGGCCCTGTCATACAGAGTGACTAAGGCACTTTTAAGCAGTTGTAAGCGGGTTTGCACTGGTTTGTGTGATGCTTAGCTAAGCGCACACATGCGCACACTCGCTTAATCCCACTTGCCATTGCTTAAAAGTGCTTACTCCCACTAACCCCCGCACTAATTTCTTTTAAAGAAAAGAAAATGGGGAGATAGGAAAGTGGTGAAAAAGGGGGCACAGAGAGGGAAAGACAGTAGGGAAAACAAGCTCGGGATGTGCAGGAAGGGTGTAGGGAAGGCCCAATAGCTGCCCATTTATTTACCAGCAACAGCTGTGCATATGTTGAAAATTTGGAGTGAGATTTGAAACCTTCCACCTCTGAGAGAGGGGTGAGGACAACATAGTTTGTTGCACTGCCAATTAGAATTATCAGTGTACATGTCCAATGGACATGTGTGCAAAATGGGAAGCTATGTATGGGGCGTAATTTTTTTTCGGGTACAGATTGCCCTTTTTTTTTTTTTTTTTTTCAGGGGAGAGTGGTAAGTGAGGTAGAGGAAGTAGGTATATTTGAGGAGGTAGGTTGGGTAGGTAAACAGACAAGACAAACAAGACGCATTCAGGGGCGGAGTATGACACATGGGGTGGGTAAACACAATTGATGGGGACGGATGTTTGGAAATCGCAAGCCCATGAGCCCACAGATGGTAACAGTGGGCCTGATATCCCCACCCATGGGCAGTCACCACTGGACCTTCACAGACCCGAGGGTCGCTGTGCTGGGGGCTCCGTAGGTGGGGCAGGCTCACCCGTAAGTCGCGCCACTCTCGCCTCGAGCTGGCATAGGGGATCAGTGACTAAATGCTGGATCTCCCTACGCACCACAACCCGGACCCTTCGGAGGGTGACAGGAGGCCCTTCTCCACCCACGCTTGCAGGGGGGGGCGAGCCCCATCCCCTGCAGTGCTTCCACCTGAAGGTGGCACAGGACCTATGGAGGAGGGTGGCCCGGGCTGGGCACCAGACCTGCTGGTGCCAGGTGCAACTGCCAGCTGAGGTGGGACAGGTGGGTCCGCTGGGACCGGCCTTCCCATACGTTCTGTGATTAGGTGTTTTTAATTACAACATAGACAACAGCATTCCAAGTTAGTTGTAACAGCATGTAGTAATATTCCCATTAACCCAACATACCAGGGTTACAACAGTTGAACAGCAAGCATAACACATGCATGTATTGAACAACAGTGGACATTCCAACAGCATGCAGGGATGATTGGTGGCAACAGGCCACCTGGATTGTGGTGTTTTAACAGGGGACATGCATCAAAGTAGGTGCAGATTTAAATAACAATAGGACATATGTCCCAACAAATGTTATGAGATTACATATACCCATTGAGGTGTGGAATTGCATTGTTTATGCACATGGAGTAGGGTGTAAAAAGAAACCTCCATTAACATCTTATTAGTACTTTAACTGTACACTACATTCCTATTGACTGCAGGTGTATATCCCCTACATGTATTCTTACACTGAGCAACATGCATTTGATTGCATTATGGGTTTTGCTACTTCATGATATACCTAGCCTATATCTGACATGGTAACTATCCAGGATGCAAATGTTACTGCTACATACTTGCATTAAATTGACTTGTTTATGCATGTGCACATCTGGATGTGTTCACATGGCTTTTTCACTTGTTTTCTACACAACCCTACTTTTCAGGTAACACACTTAAGTTTCTGGGGAACACCTTGACAGGCAACTTGTGTGCCAGATTTACCTATGCATATCAGCCATTTCACAACTGTTTAGGACTGTTGCATACTTCACAGCTACTGGCACTTCCTTCATCCACTTTATATGGGACTGCACTACTGGGGGTTGTCAGCACTTACTACAACAGAGTCACATTTCTTCACTGCAAGGGTTCTACAACATTTCTGAGTAACTGGCGCATACACACTGCAATTATTATACCTTTCTTATTTACATTAAAACTCTTTTCTACAGGCTCTCTCCTGTATTTGACATTACACTGCATACAGTAGACATATTCAGGAAATGTTATACCTTTATTGATAGGTTACAAGACTGTTTTACAGGCTCACTCATGTTTTATCTATGACAGTGCATGCAGAGATAGTATTCCAGATATATTTTTGCTTTATTCATGGGTTACTACACTCTAGTCCTGGCTATCTGACTTATGATATGTAACAGTACATGCAGATGATTTATTCAGGGAATTAATGTTTTATACTTCACAGCTACTGCCACTTCCTTCATCCACTTCCTATGGGACTGCACAACTGTGGGTTGACAGCACCTAATACAACAGTACTATTTATTATTGCAAGGGTACAACAACATTTCAAAGTACGTGACACAGACACACTCCAAATTTTATACCTTTATTAATTACATTGAAAACTCTTTTCTACAGCCTCTCTCTTTTACTTGTTATTACAGTGCATACGGAAGACATATTCAGGACATATTATACATTTCTTGATGGGTTACAACACTCTTTTTCAGGCCTGCTCACTTATATGTTATGTCAATACATGCAGGGGTAGTATTCCAGAATTATTTTAGCTTGATTGGTGGGTTAGTACACCCAATGTCTGGCTCACTGACATTTGTTATATAACAGTACATGCAGAGGATTTAATCAGGACATTTGGGCTTTAACACTTTTCTCATGCTCCCTCACATATATCATGTAACAATACATGCAGAATATTTACTAACCTGCCTGGTGGCGCAGCCTTAGCAGCCTATCTGCATAGACTTGCTGATTCATAGAGCGTGCACCTGCAGCTGTGGAGTAAATAAAGGGATATTGAGGCATACCTATACATTATTTAGACTATCTTAGCTTATCTTACATACTGAATTCCATGGCTACCTACTTAGTAGTGGGGCATCCCGCATTTGACGGGCCTCCTGGATCCACTGGTTCAGAAGGTCCTGCTTCCCCATCTTCAGGTCTGCACGGTGGTGACGGACCTGCTCACCAGTCCGAGGGATGCCTGTGGCACTGGTGAGTTCATGAGCCAACCGGTTCCAAGCCTCTGCCTTATACTCTGTTCCTTGGAACTGGCCCTGCAGGAGTCGAGTCTCATGCCGATGGACTAGGAGCCAAACCATATATCTTGACTCCTCAATGCCCCAGCGTTGCACTCAAAAGCATGTACCCTCTCCAACACCAGACATTCTAACTGCAGATGGGAGCTACAATCAGTTATGGCGAGTATTCCCGCCTATGCGGCTTAAATATGCCACATTTCCTGCACTTTTCTGTGATTGGTCATTTTTGAATATTCTCGGCTGACTGCAGACATGCTTAGCAATGGTTAAGCAGACATTTATTACTATATATAAGTTAACAGTGGATGTTTTTCCTAAGCTGTCGTGGCTTAGTGGTTCAGTACTTTGATTATGGTGCACAGTGTCCTGGGTTCAAACCTTATCATTGTATTTTATTTTACTGCTGTCCAGACAAGTTAGGGGGTGTGGCTGTGTGTAAGCAATTTTGCTGTACATTGCTCCATGTTGCCCGATGGGGCACTGGTTGGTGCGGCGCACACCTCCTCGCAAACCGATTGCACTGGGTAAAGCGCTATTTAGCTTTGGGCAACTACATTGCGCTGGGTAAAGTGCCGAGTTAGCTAGGGGCAACTACATTGTGCTGGGTAAAGTGCGAGTTAGCTAGGGGCAACTACATTGCACTGGGTGAAGCGCGAGTTAGCTAGGGGCAACTATATTGCACTGGGTGAAGTGCTGCTTAACTGCGGGCAATTTTATATTGGGATCCTTTATAATATTTATTTGGTTCTCTGATACATTGGCCATTTCACTGCTTTTTAGTTATGTTTAAACATATATATGTTGGGTATTATTCCATATACTGATTTAAAAAATAAATACGAAAGGGAGTGGTGGGACTCGAACCGTGAATGCCCCTTCTTTGTCCGAACGCTCTACCATTACGCTATTGCTATTTCGTGGGATTTGCATATACATTCTTTCTTATGCTCTTCCATGCCGGAATTTCTAACTACAGCTAAGCAATGGGCACACCCGCGCTCACACGTGCAAATACGGGCAGCTATATCGTGGGTTTAAAAAAAAAAATGATTTACTTTATATAAGTGTGATGGGGGTTTACAGTGTCAGGGAGTGTGGTATTGGGTGCAAGTACATTTGAGCAAACTCGCTCTTGTGTGTTGACATGCTTTTTAAATACTTGCAGGGGAGTGGACATTTAGACTGCTCAGCAGTCGGACACGCCCCCTGCTTTCCTACTCAGTCCGTGTAAGAGTTATGGTTGAGTCAGCGTGCCCTCATGAATATTCATGGCATGCTGACGTCATACCATTCAACTGCAGCCTCCGAGTAAGACATATTAAGTCTTACATGGAGGTTTCGTGAATCCGGGGGTATGAGTTTATTTTGAGATGGAGAGGAAGAAACAGGAACTCTCTGTGATGTATGGATATGACAGCATTGTGAGAGTGGTGGGGCTGTGTTATATTTAAAAAAACAGACTAATGTAAAATTGAGAAATTAAGTTGGAAACATTAAAATGATTGCTTGACATCTTTATTACAATCAAATAAACACTCTTAAAAGGAGATTAGTCTATAGGTCACTGTGTATGCATTTTAGAATTCTATTCCCAGTCAAATAAGACCAGCCCCAGCACTGTTAATGTATGAGTTTAACATACCAAATAAAAAACTAGAATAGTATTCACACTGACTCTCACGCTATTGAATATTTCATAAAAAATGCTATTTGATTGGTACCCAAATGGTCAGCCTTCCAGCAGATGATAGGAATATATTGGTCTTGCTGTTTACAAACCAGAAATCAGATAAGATATATTTCACACCAACTGTTACAACCATTATGTAGAAGTGACTATGCCCTGCATCATTTAGAAATATATCTAGAAGTTCATTAGTATTTTGTGACATGAATCTGAGTAAAACCTTCCAGCAATTTGAATTTGAATAACAGCTTGCAAGGTAAGGGCACAGTACAGAAGATCCAGTACAAGCCTACCTGTACAAAAAATGCTTAACAATGAGTTCCATATCTAGGGAATTTAAGGAAAAAAATCAATAAAATAATAACTTTTACACAAAAAAAAAAAAACAGAAATCTACATGGATGAACAGAATACAAGAAATTAATGCAAGATAAAAATTGAAATTCAAACTCAAGAAAGAAAACTCTTTGAAGATTGAACAAAACAACATTAAGACTTTCTTTAACTATACTAGGAAGTGCAGGCAATATAAATAAGGAGAAATAACCTCTATAATTATGAAGGGGAAAATTGCATGATTGTATAAGTGTAAATATACTTTGAGTCCATTTATGCAGATAGAAAGTCTACATAGTTGTCTATACTGAGCAGCAGTGCAAACTGTATACTTTCTATGAAAGCCTTTAATATTAATCAAATAATGTATCTTAGAAAATATTAGATTCGGTCTAAATCCTTTATGAACTTTAGACATTATAATGTTCCATAACCATGTATGTCTGTGGGTCTACCTGAAAACACCGACACGCAAAAACACCGACAACGAGGTAACCGACACCACAAAACCGAAAGTTCAAAAACATGAAACTTCACATGCCCGACAAACCACAATCCTGACAATCAACAAAACAAAACAAATACCTTTTCTGTAAAACACACACACAACACAAGCACACCAAAAACCTTACAAACCTACACTAAACCTTACATACACAACTATCTATGCACTAACCTTAACCCAAACCCTAACCCTAAGGTCCGTAACTATCGCACACTCACCTAACCCGCACCCTAACCCTAACTCACTTAACCCACCCCTAATCCTAAGGTCTGTCACTATCGCACACTTACCTTACCCGCACCCTGACCCTACTGTCTGTCACTATCACACACTTACCTTAACATGTCAGTGTTCTCAGCATCAGGATTTTCAATCGTCGGTCATCTCCGTTGTCGATCTGGTGTCGGTTATCTCGTTGTTGGCGTTGTCAGAGTTCGGTGTTTTCAGGTAGACTCATGTCTGTACGTAGTTATAATTTTCAACAATTTGTTAACAGGTTCCTATATCCCATAAATCTGGAAGACAATATTGGTTATCCCTGTTTGATTGACTAAAGTTATCCATTCCTACCTTTGTTTGGACAGTTCCTCATGCTCTACTAATATATTTTTTTCTTGTATCCATAAACAAGACCAAAACAAGAAATACTACTACTGCTAATCCATACTAGGTCAGGGGCATTAAAAAGTTCCATGTGCTTACATGTAACAGTACAGCTGAGTAAGAACATACCATAACAGTGGATGACCAAATAGATTAATGTTACTGTAAAGGTACTGCTTACTAGTGGCAGTATCCTGCCAGGGATACAATATATAGCCAGAATTACAAAAGCTAGTGGTCCTTCCTCTTGTAAAATTTGTGTAACCTATGGCCCATGCTAGAAATCTGTGGTGGTACATATGGGTCATATGGGCTCCAAGTTCCTTAGAGCTTTCTTGCCCCAGGAAAAAAATATCTGAAACCAATGTTCTAAGAAAAAAAGGACTCAAGAACACAAGGAGAGAGAGGAGAATACGAAAAATAAGTTCACCTTAGCCAAGTCAAATGAAAACAAATAAAACAAAGATGGGGAAGGAGGAAGGGTGCATATACTCCAACTGTGACCCATTCAAACATCTACCATTATGGTAATTTCTTACACAATTGTACTATGTCCTTCATTAGATCAGTACTGCTTACAAAATGGAAGATTCCCAAAGCTATCATACTGATTGGAAGTATGTCATTAAAAATGATTTGCAAAACCAGTTCTGTCTCTAGAAATAACATCTATTCTGTATGCTTAGAAATAGTGTAGATGGATGACCAAGTAGTTGCTTCCAAAATAGCAGTGAAATCTAGTGCTCTAAAAAAGGCTCCATAAGAGGTAAAGCTCTAGTAGAATGAACATTAATTAGGAATTAGAGGGATTTTTCATGGAAAATGTAATAAAAGTATATAGCCACAGAAATCTACATGAAGATGGTTTGTTTAGACATGGGAATATCCATCTTTTTTCCTTCAAAGAAAAAAATCACTTGATCAGATGTTGCAAAGATCTTTATTTTTTCCAAATATAATTGCAGTTGTCTGTAAACAGGTAAATGAAGACTTCTTTCCCAATAACCATTTGAAATGTCGGGACCCAGTAGAGCGAGTTCCAAAACACAGAGACTAAATGGCAGAAAAAATTTGACTTACGTATACAAAGTCTGAGATGACCATTTACCAGAATATTCCCTTTTCTCTGAGGAAGGGCAATGTTGGAGTCAGTATATATAAGATTGGGGGGTATGGGGGCTTGCCCCCTCACATTGGGGGTTCAGCGAGTCTTGTCCCCCTGCAAAAAAGGATCTTTGAAATTCTGAAATTCAAACTTCTCCTGTGTTTTTGACCTTGTTTTCTGGTCTGTTGGCACTTGGCATTCTGAGTGACAAAATTTCAATAGGGAGCCTTCTTTCCCCCTTATTTTGAGGAATAGAAAAACTGTAAGACAACAAATGTACCTATTTAATGGCATCTCATTTACTACTTTAGGCATAAAAGAAGACAGTCCTAATGGTAAGAAAAACAGCCAGTTCAAAAGTCGGAATCATAGAATTTCACTTAGGGTTAAAGTCCCTTGCCTTCTTTACTTAGCACTGTGTCTATTTCTTTATCCACCTATACAGGGATTCAGATCCCTACAATAATATTTTAAATATCATATAACATCCACAGGCTTACCTCTTCTTACAGGGATAAATGTTAAATCTCTTTTTAAGAAATGCATTTCATGAACTCTCCTGTACCTTTTGTTGATAAGTTAATAATTTTGTGACCATCTGAGATAACACAATTTACTTCTTGGTCTTCATGAATCATTGGTTGCTGTAATTATTTTGCTAACTCTGATTCCATTTGGTCCTTCTCTGCTGATTCTGCATCCATTACATGGGTTCCATAGATACAAGTTTTTGTAATGTTGACAGACTGCAGGAGTGGAGCTCAACCATCAATAAAAGTGTTTCGCCTGTAAATCTGATGTTCAGTTTCACTTTTCACTTTAATACATCTTCTGCGATATAAATAGAATTGAAATCTGATAAATGTTTCTGGGTAACAGTCTATCTAAAGAACATAAAATGAAGACTTCTGGGATCACTATATGCAATAATTCAATGCATAAAGTGAAGTTGGGCAAACCGTGTCTATCTTAGATCATCAAAGTGTTAATACTTCGAATGATCTAATATCAACCTGAAAACAGCGAACGCTGAAAATAGCGAAGCTGCAGATAACCAAATTTTTTCCTATGGAAAGAATTCGGTTGTCTGTTTCTGTGGCTTTGCTATTTTCAGCACTATGGTGGAAAGTTACGGGTTGGGTTCAGGTAAGTGTGTGATTGGGTGGACATTAGGGTTAGGGCGGGGTATGTGAGTTAGGGTTAGGGCGTGGGTGAGGTGAGTGTGTGATAGTGATAGACTTTAGGGTTAGGGCGGGGTATGTGAGTTAGGGTTAGGGCACGGGTGAGGAGAATGTGCGATAATGATGGACCTTAGGTTTAGGGTTTGGGTTAAGGATAGTGGATAGATAGTAATGTATGTGCAGTTTAGTGTAGGGTTAAATGTAGGATTTTAAGTGTATGTGTGTGAATTGCTGTTTTTTTGGTGTGCTTGTGTTGTGTGTGTGTTTCTCGGAACAGTGAATTTATTCCCAGGGAAAAAATTCGCTGTTCTGAGCTTTTGATGTTTTTAGATTTCATGGTTAGAAGTTTGAGATAGTTGTATTCGATGATGAGCTGTTTATCTGAACTGATATAGACCTGGGAAAACCATACTATTGAGGTGTCGGGGTAGAAATTTTTCCTTTGACAGTCCATATACATAACAAGATTACTTTCTGACATGTTTTGGTAAAGACCAAAATATACACAACTTAATAGTGCTATCTAATAGTGGCACATTATCACAGTGACACCAAACATGAAACAAAATAAGTTTAATATAAAAAGTTAGTGTGTCAGAAAGGTTATCTAAAAAATTAGCACCTTTTAACGGCTGTATTTCTTAAGTTAGCACATAAGTGTCTGTGGCATGTAGAGTTAGAAATTATATTATTAAGGGAACAGCTTTCTTTATTTCTTTTCTGTTTACACAGTGGTTTGACTTTGAAATAAGTGATGAAAATTTTGATATGGAAATTTATTTTCATATCAGATGTAAATGCATAATTAACAGTTGCTGCACAAAAGTATAAATTACTCTTTTTTTTAAAGAGAATAGATATATAGAATAGAAGACGCATGCACGTGTGTGCATGTGTGTTTGAGATAGATAGTTAGATAGATAGATAGATAGATAGATAGATAGATAGATAGATAGATAGATAGATAGACAGACAGATAGATAGATAGATAGATAGATAGATAGATAGATAGATAGATAGATAGATAATTAACACTCATTTTGATAAAAAGTAAGGTACATCCAGAGCAGTGGATACTATATGAGTTATCAGGTAATGTATCATTGAGAAGTAATACTTAGGGACAATCACACCAATAACTTGATGCATTGTAGCTTAGTTGTTGTAAAACCTCAAATATTGAATCCACCTATGTCTGAAAACTCAGCAATGAGAGTTACAATGGATCTTACAAGGAGGAAAGTCCATCGGTTTGATATTGTAGGACTTTAGTTTGAGGCTATCACTGCAATCATCCCAGCAAATATATTCTAATACAGAAAGTTGAATGATACATGAAAAGGAAGATGGTCTTCATACTGATCACTGCTGCAGTAGCCTTAGCTATATGGGTTATATCCTACCATGGATATAAGAGCCGGCCAGCTTCCAAAGCTTCAGGGCACCTTTCAGGCATCCAAACTGTCAGATAGCTCAAGATGATATACGGAGACAAGGAGCCAACCAAAACTCATCAATAAATCCACAATGGCACTCACAACAAGAGAAGCCTCGAGGAATGTAGTAGAGGAAAACCACTTTAATAAAACAAATAAAAGAATGCACAGCACACAGCATGCAATAGTATGCATGAGGCCGCATAACTAGTTAGCATGGCGGAGTCTCGTTTGTTATCGGAATTAACCAGACAAATTGATCCACACTTGATACACTTTACAGAAATGCACTTCCCCTTTTTCTTATGAATGGAGTCATATTGGTTACAGTACTGTTATACAACTCCTATTGAACTGAGGGAGGGAGAGAGAGAGAGAGAGAGAGAGAGAGGGAGAGAGGGAGAGAATATGAACATTAACACAAGGAAATATATGTGAGGTGCTACTGATATCACTTTTGACATTAGTAACATAATGCCCGACAAATGTGATTAACAGTGAATGAATCCTATTTCTTATATTGTTGAAGCATTATCTGAACAGGAAGAATAAAGCAGAAATGAACATTCTTCTCAAATGAATATTAACAATATGCCACTGGAAATAGTGGACTGGTAAATACAAGAGTAAAACAACTTTTGTACTGTTTATATGCATATCCTGGCGTAAACATTGGAAACAAATGACAGGAATACAACAATGCCTCAGTTCGGGTAATAAAAATTGCTGTGCAGAAATGTGAGCGGTTAATGCACACAGTTACAGCAATATGCTGCTGGAAATGGAAACATTAGGAATCAAAGGACAGAAATACAATAGCTCAGAAAATTAGTAAATGAGTACTGAGTAGAACATTCAGCTCATGTCTCATGCATTGTTTAAGTATGTTCTATCCACTGAGGTGTATGGCACTAAAGTTACCATCTCTAACTGATTAAGGTAAATAACCAACCAAGCAACTAAGCAACCACCAGACAATAAGTGTTCAATTTAAATCTAATCACTGCTAAAGTTGTGGAATTTGAACAGAATATATGACTGGCAGTCATGTACAACAAGACTTTATAAATGTGATAACACTTGACTTTCATTGTTTGAGGTTTGGCCATGTGGTAATAGGATAGGGAGAAATCTGCAGTATATGGGTGATGTATTGGATTTTTAAAATACCAGGTAAAACATTTTCTCATGCTTGGATGCACAATATCTACAAAAGAGACAAGAAACTGATAAATTCAAACTAGTTTACTTCCTCAGGCAAACACCTGTTGAAGAATGTTTCCTGCAGGCCTTGGGCTGCCAGTCTTCTTTAAATTATCATCTAAAATCACATTATTTGCGTTCAAAAAAGGAAACTCATAAATATTTGCTGTAATTACTGTAGTGTAATAGTACATTCTAAGTCTTTGATCTTTATTTTCTGCATAATAACTCCTTATTTAATAAAACTTTTTTTTTCATACTGTTACCCCGTGCTAGGAAAATCTCCCGCAAAGTAAGCTTTCCCCATCAGTTTATAGTACAGATAATATTAGCAGGGTATACAGCTACATAGTACTACTATGGCATGTACTGTTACTTGAGATAGTTCATAGAAGCAGTTTAATAAAATAGGCTGTTTATTAACCTTGTGGTAACTTACCAACACTTCAGCAGTGCCATTCTCACCTCACCTACTCTCTTCCAAAAAGTAACTACAAGATTTATTGTAATTTATGAATCAATGTTAGAAAAAATACATTCAAAAGTAATTAATGTAGTTAAGTAGTAAAAGTAGTAAAAGTATGCAACCAAAATTTAAAAATGTAGAATAGAATATGTGGCTCTATGTGTACTGAGACATTTCCTTACTCGTGGAATGTGTTGTACACAGCAATCCTACCCCCCCAAAAAAGTGTGGATTAAATAATTTTTGCAAAAATATGCACTTGTTCTCCAAGTCAGTTTTAAATATGAATAAACTATGCCATATTTTATTTGATGTAATGGTCAAATTTTTTTTCTTTTGTTCCATAGCTGTTAGGCAATAAGATATTATCTGAAGGATACTGTCTGGGTAAGTATAAAATAGTAGGCTTTTTGCATCCATTATTTATTTCAAGGGCTTTCACTGATATTTGAAATATTAAGTGGCAGAGAATCCACATGCCTTTAAACTGACATATTAATAGGTCAGAATTCCTGAGTGGCCTGGGTGAAATAAACAGAAGACAGTGGCCAAAAGGAAGTGTTGTGAGATGGCTCTGATTACAGGACACTGCTGGAGAGACTTGTGTTATTAACACTTGTTTATTCTGTAAGGAATGAAAGCCAGTGTAATAATAGTTACCAGAGAATAATACACTGAGACGTATAGACATAATTATGAAATCAATGGGGAAGCTCAAGAGTTCTTGAACTGTTCATACACACCTTGAGAAGTGCAATTTCTGGTAATTGTTATACTAAATCGTCTTCCAGTGCATGGATTTTTATTAAAATTATATAACAAGAATGCTTCACAGTGTAGTCATTATAGGTAGACACTGGATTGCACAAAGTGTTGAGAGTCTGATGGCATAGACAGAAGGCCTCCACTCCCCTGGTAGGGCTGTTATTTCCTATATCACTGAGGACATTATTGGGTTAAAATGGTATTAACAGTGCTTTAGTAGTTATAAAGCAATTTTTATTAAATGGGAAAGTATTTTTAATGTCAGTATGTACATTCTAAAGGAAAGGCAGTCCTTTATAAAGAACATGTTAGTTTTTTTTATTTATCGTTGTTAACTTGATAGAGGCCAAGTTCAATTACTCTTTTCAGCCATGACCTGACCACCGAAACAGACTCATAATTTAGAGACTTGACTTAATAAAATACATACACAGTTAATAGTATCCATCAGGGTGACAAAATGAGGCTTAAGAAATAATGTATTATAGTGTAAACAAAAGTGCTATGTTTTCAACTTCTTATTTACTATTTCAGTGTATTTCTAAATAGCAAAGGTAGAAAAATTGTTACTCGACAAATTCTGCTTCTGTGCATTACTTCTATATACACTAGCATTCTATCAAAGGCCTTTGACTATCACTTAGATTGTGAATGATGTATTTAATTAGTCTAAAGGTGGAGCTGCAGCAGTTAGCATGCTGGACAATCCCCAGAACATTGCCCTGAGCCCCAAAGTTGAAAAACAAAAATTCCTCCAAATTTAAGGATTAAAAAAAAATTCCTGTAACTGTAGCAAAGAGGTATTTTTACTACCTCATTGATAAAGTTTCAAACACACACTAACAGCAAAACACATTTATTTAAACAGCTGTACTTGTGCATGATCAGTTTAATCGTGACATCCTTGCTGGAAATACATGGAATTGGAGAGAGCTAAATATAATTATTTGTATTGTATGGAGCTTTCTCAGCTCCAGGTACTGGCTGCTATAGAAAAAATAGTCTTCCTCCACCCCTTCCTCCTCCTGCACCTTATCATCATCAACATCACCTCTCTTTTTTCCCCATTTCGTATATGGGTTGGGGTGTCACCACAACTGTCTCCATCTCTCTCGCTCTCAATTCAAAGCCAGTCTCCCACCTTTTCAGTAGTTATTCCAGATTGTCGCAGGTCTTACAGAATCTAGCCATACCATTGCTGGATACCCTGCATTCTTCATGTCTTTTTATTTATTTATTTGTTTTATTTATTTAACATTTGTTGACTGAGAAAGTCTGACCAGGACAGAGCCTATTTTCAGCAGAGGCCCAAGTACAAATGCTCAAGATGCAAGTCTTTGGAATGTGGGATGAAACAGGAGCACCCGGAGGAAACGCATGCAAATGCAGGAGGACATGCAGACTCTGCAGAGAAGGTACCCCAGCTGAGAATCAAACTGGAGAACCTTTTGCTGTGAGGCAACAATGTTAATCACTGCAGTGCTGCACCACCCATTGTAACTAATTTTAACAACACTAACCACTGCACAACTACGCCGCCTTTCTATTTAAGTTTTAAAAATGTACCTACTGTATGCATAGTTCCTATTTTCCCCATTTTCAGCCAACAACATTACATAATCTTTGTCTTCATCTTAATTTATTCTGTTATTTTTGTGTTATTTTCCTCTCTGTCACTGTAACTCTCAACCAATCAGGGACACGTAGCAACAGATTCCTGGACAAATGTGGAAAGAAACAGGTGCAATCATGTACACTGTTAAAATAATATGACCATTAACCTATGACATTGACAGAATATGTGATTGTAACCTACTATACTTGTTCTGCAGTAAGAGATTTGCACAATTACAATGATTGTCAGTATTTTATAAGGAGAATTTACCACACTTTCTTCAAAAATGACCACTTTTTGGAGGGGTTAAAATGGGTAGTGTTAAACCTGAAATTGAAATCAGGGACAATCCTGGCCAGTTGAGACATTTGCATGACACCTAAGATATAATCGCCCCATGCAGGAATCAAACCCATGCCATCAATGTTGTAATTGACCTGAGTATTTACTGGGTGCAACACCGAAAGAGGTATCACACATGATCTAGTAGAACACCTTGAAGGGAAGTCTGCAATGTCAAATTCTAAGGGGCATGCATCTCAGAGAATAGTTCTGTATGGCCTACCAGATGTGTGGGGTCGCACTGTATACACTTAACTAAAGCATCCCTTCCTCACATAGGTACCATTCATACGGATAACAACACATACAAACACCACAGTATTATGAGTGGATTCCCTATGCACAGCTGGGTATTGCATATATTTGACAAATGTAATACCAATGAATATTGTTTGAAGCATATGTAATTGATGTGCAAATTAAGAGGTGATCCATTATAATGAATAGTACAGCAGTATGTGAGAATGATGGCAATACAGCAACTATGCTCATGTGCACAGAAAGTACAGCAGTGCAAAGTCAAGTGTTAATAATCGAAGAAGCTGTCACTGTAATACTGTACACATACCAAATAATACACAGAGCACTCTCTATGAGCACGTCAAACCTCAAGACGTGCCACATGATCACTGTCCCCCTGACATTGCCAATGAAAATATTATACTGCCATGAAATCCTAACATACGTCCATATGTGTTCATGCAAACTATTATGTGGTAATACTGATGTGAGGTAGTGGTACATCCGTGATGCACTACAGTCACAATTTAGCTGCACCTATGCTACAATTGAACTTCAAGCTGTACATCATCTCCAAATAAAACCTTGGGTGTGAATCACATGTGACACAGTGGAACTGTTAAAACAGTCGTGCAACTCTACCTATTTCACATCATTACATCAGTTTTGCATCATATACATATATGTTCATCAGTGTAAATGTGTGGGTGAGGGTCATGACACCAAATATGGACACATCAAAATGAGGTAGATGCAGTTCATGCAGAACAGTTAATGACATCAGTGCTGACATTCACACAGTGCTGCTGGGGAACACCTGCGTAATCCTTGTGAATAGCAACACAATACACATGCAATGAATTCCCCAAGGGTGCAAGTGAATCTCAAAATGTCATATATTTGTATATATAATAGTATTGCAACATTTTGAAGAACCTAGGCATATGTGCCCATGTAATCACTATGAAGTAATATTGCTGTATGTCAGATAACATTTCCAGATACTACGTGTACACATGTACACCTGTGTCATACTGCAGCTGTCACTGTGATGGTTGAATGAGAACTATGCAGGATGTGAATATACTACAATACAAGAACACATGCCTTAGTAAGACAACAAGATACTTAGCATCATCCCATGTCCCCAGTTCTTGGGAGGCAAATTACTACAGCTGTTAAGGAAGGAACATGTAACCAAATGTCACCAGTGAGCATCAGTACAGAGTTCAAATCCAGATTGGAATGCACTGTTGTAGGACTACAGTACATCCACACCTTAACATAGTACATGTGAGTAACAACAACATCGACACATGCAATGTTCATAGAGTTATAGGAGGTTACTAGGCTAATGGCCAAGAGCCCGTACAAGCCTAGCCATTATTATCCCATTTCACCCAAATTGTTATCGCTAGGTGAGGGAAAATAGTAGGGGTATGTGTGTATGTGTCCATCAGTGGTGATGTGTGTCCATCAGCACTCTGGGCAGTACTGAGTGTGGAAAATAGATTGGCTGTCTAGTTTTCTCTGTAGTGCAGCATATAAGAGTAGTGAGCTCCTGGTCAGAACACAAATAAGCCAGGGTTTAAATCCTGATGATTTTTTTTTTTTTTACAAATTATGTCAGGATATCATTAGCTAAGTAAATGTGGTCAGGACTGCAAATGTGACTATCAATGACTACAGGAAAGTATGTGTCTTTCCCAAATTGTATTAGTAATGCCTACCTCATTACACTTCTACAGCTAGAAGCTGTTTTGCAGACCTCACTGCAAATCACAAGTTAATTGTTTGCACAGCATGCTAGATAATAGAGTGACAATAATGGATACATCTATATACATCTATTTGAAAAAGATGGGACATCTGAAATATAATGAAGCCATGTGGGATTTTTTTTTTTGTAGTTTTATCAATTGTGGCCCATCTTACGGTTTACTTGATAGGCAGATATATCATACTTATGAAAGGGAAAGGGTAGACAGATGGATAGACAAAAGATACCAAGGAAAGTGACCTCTGAAAACAGTCCTTAAGAGCATGCCCTACTGTTGGGTTATAAGCTTTGACAAGATGCAAATGTACGTTTATACATCTGATCATTACCTGAACATGACACAAAGGGAATCTTACAGCAGATATTGAAACCTTGCACAGTACACGAGCACTGATAACCTATTGAATCAAGGTAACATGTTGGTATTATCCAACAGCAGAGTCATGACAGTATGTAGAAACCACAAGATGACCTTTACATCCATCAGCCTAATAGATACACACATGTAAAAGAAGGGAGGGAGTGAAGGGGTGAATAAGGAGAGATGGAGATACACATAACAATGTCTGGTACAACGGAGCATTCATGGACAAGTTTTTGGTGTGTTTTAGTTATTAAGCTGCCATGCTCTGTAGCATGAAGTGACTAATTTAGGGGTAAAGAAGGGTTAGGAGAGGGACAACACAGGCTTATGTCACACACAAAAGGATAGATAAATATGTCATAGTTGTGGGGATGGATGTCATTTCAAATATTCTTTTTTGGACATTATTCATTCTATTTCCATGAGAAATCATAGCTGTGGCAAATGTTAATATGTGTGTGATTAAGAAATCATGTGAGGTGCATCTAGAATGAACTCTTGATGCTATGGACAAAAAAACTTCAGTCAAGTGATTTGTGTCAACACTCCACATAGGAAGTTGCACTTGGTTCTACTTAGCAGTCTAAGAAATGTCAGAGTAATTGTTTCAAAGCAGTGCCTTGACTCTCCCCCAGATTTACTAATATCCCATGCAGGACTAGCTTAGTCCTGCATGGAAGCGACCGTTTAGGAGCAGGATGGCAGTGCGCCATGCATATTACCAAGCTCCTAGGCTTACACAGAGCATGTAAGAATGCAGGGGGTGTGTCTGAGACCAGAGCTCTCAGAATAAACATGCACCCGCAATGTAGAACAGCAGAAAGGGGTATGCAATGAGCAAGACCGCTCACAGATGACCGCATATCCCCAGCAACAGTCCCCCTTGTGTAACAGCAACAGAATGTATAAATAAAATGAAGAAACCCTTTTTTTTTAAAAATCCAATTACAGCTAACCGTAGGTGCGCCAGTGTGCCCATCGCTTAGCTATGGTTAATGCAGCTTAAATGGCTGAAGAGGATAACAAGGAAGATATAGGCAATTGAAGCAGCATCGCAATAATGTAGTAGGCAGAGCATTTGCCTTATGAGCAGGCATTCCTAGTTCGAGTCCCACTAGAGCAGATTCCATTTTCTATGGCAAAGCATGTTATGAGTAATATTTATGTTGCATAACTCACTAAATAATATATATTTATGAACTGGAGTACTGCAGTAAATGCACATGTGAGGTGTCAGTGTCATAATGAATAAGGCATTAGTAAGCAGGTGTAAGCACAAATAAGCAGTAGTAAGCATATTTAAGCACTATTAACCGGGCTTAAGCCCGTTTACATGGCAGTAAGCAATGCACAAACTGGTTAGGCAATTCTAAAGCTAGCACTGTGTGAGCAGATGTAACGGCAGGTTAGCAGTGCTTATCGTCGCACAAACCCACTTACAACTGCTCAAAAGTGTGTTAATCACTCTGTATCCAATGGCCCTTGTTCTGCACATCAACAAAATAAACAACCATGAAAGTGTCGAACTTAGAACCCTATACACCATAGTCCTAGTAGTTATCCACCAAGCCATCACAGCAGTGCAAAAGAATGAGGTAGTAGCAAACAAGTCCTTACCATAGTGTAACCAAACTGAACCCATGAAAGGAATCATTATACAGTCATATGTACATAACCCGCTACATAACATAAATATGTGAACTGGAGTACAGCAGTAAGCCCAGTAGTGAGGTGTAATTGTAACAGAGTGTTGAAGTCCCCAATAAAACACAAGGACCCCACATAGTGTATGTACAAATTAATCATGGATACCAAGCATACATATAAGGTGTAATGAATAATAACACAATGCCAAAAAGGCATTATAATGAAAGTCTAATGTAAACAATGCTAAGCATTGCACAGGCCAGCTTAGGAGGTGTGAGCAATGTGTAGACCAGCTTACTCATTGTCCCCAGTGGTATACCCCTTTACACAATGCCAAACTTAGGTAAGCAGGTTTGCCCATAGCTTAGCTTTTTCAAAACCAGCCAATCACAGAAAAGTGTGGGAAATCGGACCTACTTAAACTCAAGAGGCGGGAATACATCTCATAACTGGTTGTAGCTTCCTCTTGCAGGAACTATGGGAGTGAGGGGAGAAGGAGTGCACTTCCGGTCACAGTGCTGGTGCATCCAGGAGTCCAAGGTCATGGCAGGACTCCTAGATAAAGACAATGCACAGAGACTGCTGCAGGGCCTGTACCATCACTCCCAATATAAGGCGGTGGCCTGGGACCATCTCGCCTGTGACCTCACCAATGCCACTGGCATTCCCAGAACTGGTGAGCAGGTCAAGCACCACTATGCCAACCTGAAGTGGTGGAAAGGAGAAGTGGCTCCAAGAGACTAGAGTGTCAGGGGATGTTCCAGACGTGTGTAAGTATCACCCCAGTATGTGTGTAATAATTGCCAGCTCATGTATATCATGGATAGGTATGGCTAAATATTCCTCTTATGTCCCCCACAGCTGCAATGGAGTGGACTGCAAACCAGGATGCCCACACCAGCCGCCTTGCATGGTTGAGAAGGCGAGGAAGGTCAGTAATAATCATGCTTTTACTGTCATAGGAAATAAAAATAAAAGTAGTAGTAAATTAATTGCTAGTATAAAACCTGTATTGTTCAAGGCAAGTACTGCATACACTAGAGAATATGGCAGGAAGAGTCTCATATTGTTTATATGTCAATAAAAGTGTAATTACCTGCCAAAACAGGTCTAACTGCTGGACTACATGTGTATACGCTGGTATCATATGGTATTGTAGATTTGGAATCATGTAATAGTACTGTGGTATTAAGCACTGTTACCCACACCATGCACCATAAATTGAATGTGTAGGAATGCCTGTATATGACAGGTGTAATCCCCAGAGGCCATTTAGTACAACTGAGACACATAGACAGTAAACAGGGAAAATGCAGACAACAAAAACCGAATAGCACATACAACTGAGATGTGAACTGTTGTCTTTTTTAGCACACACAGCCATGGTTTGAATCCTGCCAGTGGTAGTAGTCTGCATACAGAATCATACCCCACAACTGTACAGATATGTCCAGAATGTCTATGAAAGTGCCCATACCTATTGCCTATCAACCTGTCCCCCCGAGAAATCAGTGGGATGATCCCAGATATATAGGCAGGAAACAGGAAATACAACTGATTGACACACATGTATGACAACAAACGTGGCACACTAGCAACTCCCCAATACCTTATGTGACTAAGAAGCCACGTCCCATTTACACCTCAACTTGTTAAGCTGTGGTCAGAGTGTGTAAAGTAACAGAGTGAGATGTATGTGCATAATAGTAATGTGGAACTTGGTACTGTATATGGGAACATTCAGGTAGTGCTAATAAAGATTCCTCCCACAGGTCTGTCAGATACCAACACTGTGCCCAGAAATACAAGAATGATATGCAGTTGCTCTGAATAATGAGGTATTACACATCACTGTCACCCACACTGTCCTTCAACATATAACTGTCTGGGAAATCTGTATAAGAGTGTTCTTATACAAGGTCAGAATGCATAAGCACAGGGGATTAATAAGACAGAAAGCAGATTGGAGATATACAGCAATATCAATATAGCAGACACAACTGTGATGGACAGTGTTTAAGTTGTAGCAGACACAGCCATGATCTGAATCCTGGGAGTGGAATTAGACTGCATATAGACTCATACTCCACAACTGTACACATGAGGCCAGAATGTCGAGTATATGTGCCCATATCTACTGCCTGTCCCTCTGTCCCCCTGGTAAGTCTATGGAATGCTCCCAGATGTGTAGCCAGCAAACAGGGAATACAAGTGATTGTCAACCATCATGAGAACACACCTATCACTGTAGCAACCCCCAAAACTGTTAGGAAAGTAATATTCCAAGTATGTCCTATCTACGCTCCCATGTTGTCAAGCTGTGACCAGAGTGTGTACAGTAACAGAGTGAGATGTATGTGCATAGTACTAATGTGTAATCTGGAACTTTGTGTGGCAACAGTCAGGTAGTGCTAACAAACATTGCTCCCACAGGTACGTTGGATATGAACACTGTGCTGAGAAATACAGACCAATATAACTTGTACTGGTACTCTTCACCCTGGTATTGTAGGGGATTGTGACTGTTGCAGTTTCTCTGAATAATAAAGTATCACTGGTTACTGTCACCCACACTGTGCTACATAATATAACTGTATAGGAAAGCATGTATATGTGTGTGTTAGGTCACTAAAGGTGGAAGAGGTCAATATTCTAGATATGTCCAGGCACACCAGCATGTGGTGAACACATGGCCAGAGGCTGTGCAGAAAGAGTTGGATAGCATAGTGCAAAACATCAACCTGGAATCTGGGCGTATGTGTACAAACAGTTAATCAGTGTTAACAAACATTCCCTCCACAGGTATACCAGGTAAGAGGTGAAGCAGGTAAAACCGGTTCATGTGTAATGATGACGACAGCCATATCACTGTCCAAACTAAGGCTATAGGATAGTGTAGTAAGACTTGTAAGGACTAGGAAAGTAATGTTGACTACAGGAATATACTACTTGTTAATCTTTCTCCCCCCCCCCACCTTATCTCCAACAATAATCAACATACCCACCCCAACTGGTATATAATGACCCTGATAATGTCCAATTGTTTAATAAATATTTTAATAGTTCCCATGCATGTGCCATATTGAATTATTCCAACATTGTTGGCATGGTGCCATCAATGTACCTGCATGCTGTTCTTATTACCACTGTGGTCTCATATATGCATATGTTTTGTTTGTATGCAACTGTTCCATATCAGGTGTCTGGGTTAATGGGAATATCTATGCATGCTGTTATACCCAACCCTGGAATGTGTTGACTATTACTAACCCATATATGATAATGAAATCTAAACACTATAGCACAATTGGGAAGGTTGGTCCCAGCGGACCCACCTGTCCCACCTCAGCTGGACATGGCACCGAGCACCAGCATGTCTGGAGCCCAACCCCGGACCTCCCTGTCTGTTGGTCCTGCACCACCTTCAGGTGGAACCACCTCAGGGGATGGGGATGGCCCCCCTGGGAGTGGGCGTGGATAGGCACCTGTCACCCATCGCCAGGTTGGGGTTGTGGTGCGTAGAGCGATCAATGAGCAGTTTGGTGATCTTCTACGCCAGCTCGTGGGCCGCATGTCATGATTAGCAAGTCAGCCTGGCTCTGTGGCTCAGCCCTCAGCACATCCACCTTCGGGGCTGTGAAGGTGCAGTGGTGACTGCCCATGGGTGGGGACCTCAGACCCACTGTTACCACTAGGGGGCTTGTGGGCTTCCGTTATCCTAACACCCCTCCCCATCAAGGTGTTTACCCCCCACATGTGTCATATACCAACCCTGTATGTGTCTTGTGTGTCTTGTCTGTTGACCTATCCAACCTACCTCCCCAAATATACCTACTACCCCTCCCCATCACACTCTCACCTGAAAAAAAGAAAAAAGGGCAAGCTGTTCCCACAAAAAAAAATCTCTCCTCATACATAGCTGTCCATTTCACACGTGTCCACTGAACACATGTAATCCTGTCTAATTGGCATCACAACTTATTATTGTTGTCCTCACCCCTCTACCAGGGATTTGAGTGTCCAAATCTACCTCCAAGTCAGTGTATATGCACAGCTGTTGCTGTAGAAGAAATGTGCAGCTATGGACCTTCCCTACACTCTTCTTGCACATCCCTAGCTATTTTCCCTACTGTCTTTTCCTCTTTGTGCCCCTTTTTCACCACTTTTCTATCATCCCTTTTTTCTTTTATTTTAAAGAAATTAGTGCGGGGTAAGTGGGAGTAAGCACTTTTAAGCAGCATTAAGTGGGTCTAAGCCTGTTTGCACGAGGATAAGCAATGTCTACACTGATTAAGCAATTCAGAAGTTAACTGAGTACAAGAAACTGTAACCGGAAGTCAGCAGTTACTGCTGCACAAACCCACGCAAACACGCTTACAACAGCTTTAAAGTGCCTTAATCACTCTGTATCCAACGGCTCGTGTTCTGTCCAGTAACAAAATAAACAGCCTCTGCAAGGCTCAAACCCAGGACCCTACACACCATAAACAAAGCGATTTAGCACAAAGACATGCCAGATATGCATAACCCTAATGATTTAAAAAACATATCATCCAGCCCAGTCATTAAACAGTACAGAGAATGTAGTCCAACATTTAGATGTATGTGTGTGTAAATATGTTAATATATAAATAGATGCAACATATCTATATATGTAGATATATATATATATATATATATATATATATATATATATATAAACATATATTCATGCAAATGCCTATATCAACACATATATATGTCTACACATTTATGTCTACATATACACAGCAAGTTACATATATGTAAGCAGATATATATCTATGTAGGTATATACAGACATAGTTATAAATATGTAAGCACACACACACACATATATATATATATATATATATATATATATATATATATATATATATATATATATATATATATATCCATATAGGTATATATAGACATACATGTGTAGATATCAATGGAAGATTAACTAAATCATATATGTTCACATGCACCGTTAATGGGGTTGAGATACCCCAAACGATATATGTCTTGTATGAGTAGGTATACCCTCCCCCTCCACAGCCAAACATGTCCACCATGCAATACACTACCAAGTGTTGCAGATCCCATAATCAGGTCCTGACACGACATGGGCACAAGATGTTAAAAGTGCTACATCCCACCTGTATGATGTCAGGCTAGTATTGGTAACATATCATGCAGTACAGTCTGGCTCCCATAAGAAATGTAAAATGTGGATGCACACAATATGGAACAGCCACTATGCCTACAGTTAACACTCTAACAACGGGACACTGGATGAGCCACCCATACAAATGACATTTGGTTCCTGCAACATATACCCACAGAGAGGCCATAGGATAAAACACCACACACAGTTTTTGCAGAAATGGTATACCTTTATTTGTGTACTATTACACATGTATATGCCATGTCACATAGCTGTTCAGACACTGACATCCATATCAACAGAGTAATGCAACTGTGAAACAGTTATACTAATACAGTAGTCTGGAAAGATCCACAACTGTTGCTGTCCAGGCCCAGCCCTCCAAATCGTGCAATAGTGAAGACAGACTGGGGCACAGGATACCACACAATCAACAGTAAGTGATGTGGGTGTATAGTCCAGCAGCCTCTATCTACACTATGTACACAATCACTAGGTGGTAAAGACTTCAGTTAACCAAATGGAATGTAACTGTTACATAACAAGGCATAACTGACACCATCACAGGCACACTGGCAAACAGAACAGTCTGTATGGCAGGAGGCAGTAGGCCTGCAGTAACCCACTTTATGTAAGTAATGTCAAGATAGGTGAAATGTATGGTACTATACATCCAGATACTTTAAGGCAGCTCACCCCTGATACCTCCACATTTTGTAACACCCTACGTTATGTATGGTGCACCCCCCAGGTTCAATAATACAGGGCCATAACCACTGTTACATACACTGGCCTCTGGAGTGCATATGGGCACACATGTATTGTGTAGGTGAAGCCCACACATATATGGTCCCAGCCCCACCGTATGTGTGGGGGATACAATAGCAGTGGACTGCTGGCAGGAATGGCAGCGTGGTATATGTATATGTGCATATGTATCACTATCTGCATATGTGTAGGCATATAATGCTTTGTATATGTATATCTCTGGGTGTGTATATGCATATATATGTACATATACACACCCATCTATATATGTCAATATGTACATGTGTAATTATCTATATAGATAGCTGGATAATCATATATACATATATATTCCCCATATGTCCTGAACATGGGGAGAAGCCCTACTTCAGCCCCTATAGTTCCAACCTTGTAGTGCAAGGGGATGTCAGGTATGTATAGCAGATATATTAGTAGACTATTGCTACTGTAACAGGGATTATCTTTACAGACATGGTGTGTGTGGGAGGTCACATCTGCTTTTCACATGTGCACCATTGGCTACTGACAGCCATCCTAAGGACATCATAGTACAGTACTGCTGCAAGCATGTAATGCTCCTGTGGACTACAGCAGAGATATTGGCTAATAGATGTGGACATTCTGACACACTCTGTACAGTCCAGAGGTATACACAGAACCCCTTAGTTCAGAACATGTGGACCAAGCCTGACAATATGGATGTTAACAGCCATGTAGATGGGTATAACACATAATGACTGGTATACATTTGCCCCCATAGGTTATGCATTCACACACCCCTGTCTGTCCTGACACACAATAACTGCTAGTACAGAGGTGCCATGGCCACATATTACCCACTAGATATTGACATACATCTGTACAGCATCCCACCGCTCTGTCTTACATACATGACTGTTAAGGGAGGCCTGGCAGCAGTAAATCTGGCACGTATCTGGACATGACATCTCACTGGGTAAGTACGCTAAGCTGCTAGACATGTAACAATGCACTGTGCAGACTACAGGCAGACTGGCTCAACACTGGCCTACATTTCCTATGGGGGAATGCACATGTACCAGGCATGTCACAGCATAGGGTAAGATACACCTGTGTGAAAGTGCATAACCACAACCAATGTGAACACAACCACAGCCACAAATGGTAAACTAGCATAATATTACAGTATATGAACTATCTGTCCAACACCATCCTCATATGTGCCACTTACACACTAACCCTACATGTACTGGGCCGCTACACAGTGTGGCCTGATACCTGTCTGTGGTATGGGACATGTGTGTGTGTATGGCCCTACAAACATGTAAGCCAATATGGTAACATACAGTGGAGCAGCATGTAACATCAGATAGGATGGGACCAAGAACGATGACATCTACCACAGTCTGTACACAGGCCATGGTACATATTAACAATACACACACACTGTTGACATTCACCATAAGTACACAGACCTCAGTACTGTACAAACAACCACAGAATGTCCAGGTTATGTAATCAAATATAACCCCTACTGTACATAACATGTGTAGCAGTCTGATATCTCACTGGCTTGTTATCAGATATGATGACACTAATTATGGTGTACAGCACATAAGCACCTCTTAATGCATGACATATGTACAAAGGTTGACAGAGTTGTGGCTGCAAGCACATACACAATGCCAATATTGACATGTTGCTGTGATAACATCATGCATTTACTGTTGTAACAGGGTTTGTCGCAACATATGTCCTATGAGGGATATGAAGTCAGTAACTGTCACAGCTTTCACCACCTACAGACTGCAATCCTCACTCTACCTTCTGCAGTTCACAGATACATGCTCTGCGGGTAACAGATGAAACCAAAGGCAACACACACTGCCCAGTCTGCAGATGATCCTACAGATGGGGAGTCCTCATAAACACAGAACTGACATGGCAGGTATTAATACATGTAGGACAGCCATAGCCACACACACCCTGTTAAACCAGCATTACTCCAAATGTAGTATAGCAGCATTTACAGTCTGTAGTCAGGTCAGGCACATCCCCCTCCTGTGTGTTGGCCTGTTTCCACAGTGTATGTTGTCAGAGGTAAATCTCCAATCCATCTGAGATGCTGTTTGCCAAACAACAGATCGAGTTCCTGCTCACAGTGAAAGAAAAGGCCCAACACCAACATGATGTTCCTAGATATTGGAGTATGTTTCCATGCAATTGGCTATGGGAATGTAACCACAGCTGTTCCACATGCAATCAGCTAGGGGAGCGCTGTAATTCATGCAGAGGCCATCAGCTGATCATGAGCATTACCTAAAATACACATGCTGCTGCTGCCTTAGCAAAGCAGGTGTGGGTCTCCACATCCAACAGTGAGGGAGTGAGAGAGGCAGACAGAGGCAAGACAAGTCAGCATGTTTGTGTCACTTACCTGCCAGTATAGGGTATGAAACCCCTGACAACTTTGTAGTGCTATCATAGTTATATGCAGTTATTGGATGCGCCACATAGGTTACCTGTTGTGGAGCCCTCAGAACATATATGTGATGGTGAGTGACATCTGCAACAGGGATATAGTAGCTATACGGTAGGTAAAGTACACGTGCCTGTCCGCATGAAAAGGTGCCAGCGTCAACACAGCCACACTCTCACAGGGATGCACACACATTGACACATTTAGCAGGGCCAGGATTACAACTCATCACTAGTGAGATTGCCACAGCACATTACTGGGCAGGTATCACATGCACCACACGGGTCATATGGAGGTTATATGGGCAAAGGGTATGGGGAGGTGTCTGACATCAGACAGCATGCTTCATTATGCCAATGGGAGTTGTAGTGAGTGTGGATGTGATCATATGCATCATACAACACACACACAAACACACAAGGTGCCAGTACTGACATACATGGGTGCATTTCTGCACAGGTGTGTGGTGGTCGACTGTGTCAGCCAGCTATACAAGGCTAGGTGATGGGTATACCTTGGCATCAGATAAAATGTCAATGGTCTGCATTGTGGCTCAGGGCTGTAGTTTTCACATTTGCCCACACAGGTGGGTATTGTACCCCTCATCCAGTCACTTGGGTGACTATTATGTGTGGCCAATGCTGTGCATTGCTTGCCATGTATGTGTTCCTTAGTCCATGACTTTTACAGTGTCTGGGATGTGCACACCTCCCACATGCATGTACAGTGACATGTGGAACTGTACCTGGGGTGTCTGGCCTATGTTGTGTACACAGATTATCATCAGATGTGCCAGTCTTGGCCATCTGTGGCAGGAACTGGTAATGGACAGCAGGTTTACCCTGCACCTACATTGATAGCATGCTAGTGGCGTTTTCTGGTATGAGTGGCATCTGTCCATACAGGGCATGTTTTCAGGCATGGTATGTCATTTGTGGTTCACATTTGAAGGCACCACAGGTGTTGCAGTTGTCCAGTGGGAAACATGGGGAAGGTGCACTGTCTGCATGTAAGTGCCTATTGGACAGATGGACAGGGTGACATGCCCTCTGTAGCACACTGCAATCACTCCATAGTTACTATCAGTGGCCAATATGCAATATACTACCGACATACTGGCTGTTGCCTAGGCATGTGTATGTGTGTGTGTGTATGAGACATGGGTGGAGAGTGTGCTCTGGGTAACACTGGGGTTGGTAACTGTGATTGCCTGGCCTTGATGTCACATGTATAGGTATGGATTTGCACCCCAGCCTCTTGGCTATTTCACATCTGTTATCCCTGTATGGTGGACATTGTGATGTATACGAGGGCCACCATTTAAGAAATTTGCAAAACCCACTCCACATTGGGACCAGATGTCACACACTCACACTCACAGGTTATGAGTTGCAAACACACACACACACACACACACACACACACACACACACACACACACACACACACACACACACACACACACACCTGTCATGTTTGGGAGTAGAATTCCTACCAAGCTAGTTTATTACACTACAGCACTTATAGTACACGCCACAGAGGTTACTGGAGTACTCCTTCCCCGAAGGTGTATATCACATTGGATGACATCAGCAGGATTGCCAAAGTAGAATATTTTAATTGTAGTGAGTGTGGCTAGGCTAAAATGCATTGTTCCCTACACAGACAGTGACACACACACAAAACATGCACAACCTACATGTGTGGATATAGAACCCCTAATAGAGGTCTATATCACACTATAGCATGCAGCTGTTATAGAACACACCACAGGGATTACTGGGAACACCTTCCCCAAAGGTGTATTTCACAATAAATGACATCAGCAGGATTGTCAAAGTAGGGCATTTGAAATGTACTGAGTGTGACTAGCCTAAAATGCATTGCTCCCTACACAGACATTGAAAGACACACAAAACATTCAGAACTGCCATGGGTGGGAATAGAGCCCTACCAGCATTCAATATCACACGACAGCAGTATGCAGTTATGGCACGCACTACGGAGATTACTGGGCTACAACTTTCACAGAGGTGTACTTCTAGGTGGATGACATCAGCAGCCTTGCCAAAGCTGAATATTTGAATTGTAGGGAGTGTGACTACCCTAAAAAGCATTGCTTTCTACACAGACAGAGTCCGACAGACACACACACACACTTGCCAGGTCTGGGATTAAAACACCTACCTAACTCATTTATCACATTACAGCTGTACACAATTACAGGGCACGCTACAGAGATTACCGGGTGACAACCTTCACAGAGGTGTATTTCTTGGTGGATGACATCAGCAGTCTTGCCAAAGTTGAGCATTTGAATTGTGGGGAGTGTGACTACCCTAAAAAGCATTGCTTTCTACACAGACAGCGTCAGACAGACACACAAACACTTGCCAGGGTTGGGATTAAAACACTTACTTAACTAATTTATCACACTACAGCAGTACGCAGTTACAGGATGCGCTATGCAAATTACTGGGCTGTAATTTTCACAGAGGTGTATTTCTAGGTGGATGACATTGGCAGCCTTACCAATGTAGTGCATTTTAATTGTAGGGAGTGTGACTATCCTAAAAAGCACTGCACTCGACACTGACAGACACACACACTTGCCAGGTCTGGGATTAGAGCTTCTATCTAAGTAGTTTATCATACTACAGTAGCATGCTGTTATGGGATGTGCCACAGAGACTACTGGGTTACAGCTATCCCAAAGGTGTATTTCACAGTGGATGACCTCAGCAGGCTTGCTATAGTAGGGCTATGGGGAGGGCAGTGTGTGTGCATGGGCCATAACCCATTCATCTAGATGTTGACACACCACATGCAGTCATGCACAGGGTCATATTTCATGAGGTACATGTATACAGATGCTAGATGACTCCTTCCTTGTACAATCATGTTGCACAGCTAGCACATGCACCACATAGACTGTACTGCTGACAGATACCAGTGGGTAGTATCTAAAGTGAGTGACATTTAAACCTCATGTGGTTGTGGTCCTTTTGCTGTGTGCTGGGTGGAACAGGCCTGGATGGTTCCTTGTCATAGTCACCCTCTTCCACACATCTATGTATGTCTACCTTTGGTTTATTATAGTGTGTTGTCCTTAGATATATGCATGTATTCCTGTCCACTGTGTGTGCAAAGCATGTGTGGTGTATACTGAGGAGTGTCTGTGCTAACATCTGTGACTGCCAGTTATGTCTGGTCCACTGGTGTTTGCAGACAGGGCCTGCAGTGCCTTCATGTGTTTAAGTGTGTGAGCATGTCCAGTATGACCTTTCAGTGTGTTGTTGACTGACATTGCCTTCAGTTCTCTAAGTGTGTGAGCATGCCCAGTATGCCCGTCTGTATTGAATGTGTGGATCAAGTCCAGGTATTCTGTATTGCAGTACTGAGCTATGTGTTTTACACCTCCAGGGGGCATACTGTTTCTGGAGGGTGTCCGTCGATCACATGGCATTGACTGTTACTACATTTCTACATGGGATGGGGGGGCACACATGCCTATTTCTACATTTCTTCACAGGATTGGGGGGGGCACACCTGACTGTTACTGCATTTCTACGTAGGATGGGGTGGGGCACACCTGACTATTTCTACATTTCTACACAGGCTTTGGGAGGGCACACCTGACTGTTACTACATTTCTGCGTAGGATGGGGTGGGGCACACCTGACTATTTCTACATTTCTGCACAGGCTTTGGGGGGGGCACACCTGACTGTTACTACATTTCTACATAGGATGGGAGGCACACCTGACTATTTCTAGATGTCTACACATGATGGGGGGGGGGGCACACCTGAGTGTTACTACATGTCTATGTAGGAGGGAGGGGCACACTTGACACTTGTATACATTTGCTATGACTGTACTGGTATGTCAGGTACTCCTTTCCATTCTGAAGTCTTACCTATCATGCTGCCTAGAGGCATACCAGTGTTCTACAGATCTTAGCTTTTATTAACCTACATATTAGTGCCAGACTTCATACCCTTCAGAACTGCTGTTGTCTGTCTGTGTAGGCCTGGAGGGAACCCATAGGCATCATTCACAGGCCATAGCACAGCCTTTATTTGTGTTTGTCTACACCTGTCCTGCTGGCTGTGACTGCTGTTGGGTATGTGAACCCCCCTGACTGGCATGTGTGAGTCACTTACCTTGTGGGTGTCCCAGTATTGAGGGTGGTGCTGCAGGGCTGACTATGTTGGATGCACATAGTACACTCCCTACACATGGTTGAGCATTGGTAGTGTAATGTTTGGCATCCCTTTTACTGTATGTGAGAGTCGGAGAGAGTTGTCATTCCCTAGGTCCCTCCTGTGTCAGTGTATGTGATATGCATTGCCTCTTTGCCAAGGCCAGTGCATACTGGTCACGCCTCCTTCTGCCTACTGGGGCAGGCACAGGTTGTTCCTCCGAGTCACTCTGTGCCTGTGCAGGCCTTGGCAATGGTGGTGGCCTGTGTGGCCCTGCCCCTTGCTGTTCCTGCTGCAGCTGTTTCCACAGGATCATATTGTGTAGCACGGCACATACAAGGACAATAACACACTGACTGGTGAGTACTGCAAGGCTCCACCAGATATGCCCAGGCACCGGAACTGTGACTTGAGCATCCCAAACACATGCTCTACTATAATTCTGGCCTGTGCGTGTGCCTCATTATCGAGTTCATGTTCGGGTGTGTATGCATTTCTGATTGGTGTCATCAGCCATGGCTCCAGTGCATATCCAGCATGCCTGTGAAATCCCCATCATATCCCCAGTTGGCCTTTGGAAGGTACCTGTAGCTAGTATTCTTAGACCTACACATACCTTGGTATCCACTGGGATGGGTTCCCTCTGTTAGTTCTGTGTGTGAGGCGTGGCCGGCACAGCTCAGCAATTTGCTGTAGGAGGTCCTTGTCCACCCTATAGTGCTCCACTATATCCAGCTCATGTAGCCCCTGGTAGGTTACTCTGGGTCTGTACACTCTACTCCGTCTCCTCACTGTGGGTTGGTTGACAGCATTCACATCTTCACCACCCTCAGCCTCTTCCACAAGTTGTTGTATGATAGCTATTGCAGTCCCTATTATTTTGCTGTTGTGAGTGTTAAAAGTTCCCTGCTTGTTTACACTGGTGGTGTAGAGTGTGGAATAAACCAGACAGGAAGGTGTTTGCATAGTTTATAGTGGTGTTCTGGGCTGGACTGGGCTGGTCTGATGCCTGTGTAATTGGCTGATTCTGATACATTTCACCTGCCAGTTATGCTAGTTCTCCTTGATTAGCTCCCTACTGCTGTTTTCCCTTCCCATTGCTTTCCTGTTTAAGCCCGGGGATGCACCTCGCAAACAGAGTGTTCAAATGTGCACAGTGCTGCTATTTCCTGTTTATTTTTTGTTTTCTGCCTTTAAAACCTGGTGCACAGCATGCACACCCACTTAGGCATTGTAAAGAGTGCTAGGCAGGTTTAGACACACCCCCTAGCTTAGCTGTGCTAAGCTAGGAGCAAACCTGAGCCACAGGGCTCCAGTCTGCTTACAGTATGCCTGACACACACACCCATGATATCACCTAACTCCTAGGCTTGCAACAAGCTATTCCTACTCTTACACTGTTGGGACCTGACTTACATGCTGGGGAAAACTGGGATTCACTATCCTTCCCCTCATTTGTATAGGATTGCCTGCTAATGCATAGTTACATGTCTCACACTGAGCCTCCCCCCTTAGTAACCGTTACTCACTGGCCATGTTGTTTTCTGCCTGCCATTGACTTGCATGGCAGAATACTGATTTTAGTTAGCATGCTTAATTTAGGTTCATTTTGTTATTTTCCCCCTGATCCCGTTTGTGCGCCGCTGCCCTACGCTTAAACAGCCGGGATCGGCTAAAAAAAATAAAAGTTGATTTTTTAATTAATTTTACTGTTTGCAATGCCAATGACGTTATACTTGGCCACTGTTTTGCAGAAATGTACTCGGTTACTAACCGAGTACATTTCTGCAGATAGCACTAGTCCTGCACGGACTGTTGCAAGCTTCTTGGATTGCAAAAATCACCTCATTTGCATAGATTTCTCCTGCAAATGGGGTGATTTGCATACAAGGGCTTTGTCCATGCAAGATTAGTGCAGGAGCGCTCATGCACGTCCCTGCAGGCTGTTCCTGGATCTCACGGCAGGCATATTGCACGCAGTGCAAGCTTTAGAGAATCTGGGGGAATATTTTTTTTCAGAGTGGGAAACAATGAGGCAGTTACAGGAAGAAAGGGGAAGTGTACAATTCTGGACATCAGGAACATCAACAGATTTGGAGAGAGAGAGAAGAGTAATTGGAACAGGGTAGCTTACAAACAGATGTAATTAATAAGATCATTTGTACACACAAAGGTATTAACATATATAATTATGCTAAAGTGGATATTACCCCTGAACATTTTTCCTTATTTTTGAAGGGTTTGAAATTTTATCCCAGAAAAGGGTTTGATTTGGTGGACACTTTAATTGAAATCAAACTATTTATAAGTAAATTAAACTTGGCTTTCTTTTTTAGTAAGAACAGGAATGTGGAAAGGAAGACTGATATTAGTTTATGGTTAAAAGGAAAAGTACATTTGATACACCTTTAAACTCTACATTATGCGTATTTGAAAAAGTATTAACAGAAGAACTGTAAAACATGGAGAGTCCACATAGGAAAAAGTTTAGTAATAACTCTAATTTAAATAATGGACAGAAGGCCTTGTTGACATAATTAAAAAATAACGCGATTAGAATAATGAAACCAGATAAAAAAGGGGGTATTGTTTTATTTAACACTTTTGGTTATGTAAAGGCTATGTCTGATATTCTGAATGACATTTCAACATATTCTGTGGCCTCAGTTAATGAAATAAATATCAGTTACTAGATAATTGATTCACATTTAAAGGAATATTTGTTGAAACAAAGAATATGGAAGTTTATAATTTTTTTAAGTGTCAAAAATCATATGGTGGCGATTATGTTTGGAATCTCGAAAGTCCATAAGAACTTGGAGTGTCCCCCTTTTAGACCCATAGTTTCAGGAAGGGGTTCTAAAACTTACCCAATATAGGGTATATATAGATAGACATTTGAAATCTATTCTTAATAAAGTTTCGTATGTAATTAAAGACTTTTGGGATTTCTTAGGAAGACTTAAACCTGATTTCTGGTTTAGGGATCTAATATTTGTTACAATAGATGTGATCGACTTATATTCATCCATACTCAAGGATGAAGGATTAGACCATTTTACTAATAGTCTATTTAAATATTCTTCTCTTCCATTTGATGAAATCAAGTTATTGGTAGAATTGATGTCTTTGGTATTGGATTATAATTTCATTTACTTTGAGGGGGAATTTTATAGACAGACCAGAGATGTGGCGATGGGGGTATCTTGTGTCCCCATTTATGCCAACCTGGTCCTTGCTGACTGGGAATCAAAGTATGTTTTTGGTGGTAATTTTTTCAAATACTTTATTTTCTAGACTAAATTTTTGGATGATGTTTTATCTTATGGAATGGTCCAGTGAGTGACATTACCAACTTTGTGAATTTATTGAATAGTTCATCAGAATTTTTCAAATTTACATTTGATTTTAATAAAGATGGGATTAATTATCTGGACATATCCATAGAGCACAGCCAGTTTAGGTTTAAGTCCAGAGTGCTTAGGAAGCTGGCATTTAGCAATAGTTATTTGGATTTCACCAGCTGTCATCCTTTAGCACAAAGAAAAGTATATAAAAAGGTTAGTGTATTCAGGCAGTAAGGATGACTTCTCAATTTGAGGATGTTGTGAAAGAATTATCATTAATAGGGAAAATGTTTTTAGAATGTGGATATCCCCCTGATATAGTTCAAGCCACCTGTGCATATTTTCTGGAACAGTAGGGTTACAAGTACAACCCCCTATTATGTTCTCATTCACCAGCTATTAAGGAAGATAAGGAAGGGGGGAATTTTGAGAGGGCATCAGTGGTATAATATGGCCCATGTCCCAAAGGAATTAAATAGTTAGTTAATAAAAACTGGAATAAACTAATGGGTGACCCTCAATTATTTCATGCAGTATGGTTGGAACCGTCATTTCTCTTTAAGACTGGGCCAAATTTGAAATTTAAGTTTGAATCTACAATTAGTAACAGTAAATGGAATACTTAGAACAATAGGACCACAAAATGTGGATTTTGATCACAATGCCAATATATATTTGGAGACTAGCAGTATAGTTTTGAATAATGATACTAAGTCTATAATCAAGTTTGTAAAGGGTAATTGTCAATCTAAAAATACGATTTACTTAGCGGTCTGTTGTACTTGCTCTGAATTTTATGTAGGCAGAACTGAAAGAAGCCTAAGAAAAAAGAATTTATGAACATTTTTATAATATTTCTAAGCAAAATGTAAATAATGCCTTATACTGATACTCCTTGGAGTGTGCCATATATAAGGGTTGTTGGTTTGCCATTCTCGAACAAGTGAAGGTGAATCCAAGAAGAGGTGATTTGAGAATTTTATTGGCTGTAAGAGAAGCCTCATGGCAGATAAAAATGCATTGAGTTTCCCTGGTTTGAATGATAACATTTTCTTGCAGCCTTTTTTGAGTATGAGAGCATTATTGTATATATAATTAATGTTCATTATATTTGGTATTTTAGAGTTGTTTTTATATGGGTTTAATAGGAATTTTATTATTTGTTATTAGATCTGTTTGGTAGGTAATGAATTTTAAGTACATTATTTTCCATGCTGGGTTTTTGTTATTTCATGATATGTCTTTAACACTGTTAACTGGTTTATTTATCGATTTACTAATTTGTTATATAAATAGGGTCTATATTAGATCAGGAAATGCTTAAACAAGCGAACACTGATTGATCGACCTTATTTTAGCGAATGTTCAAAATATCGAAGCAACAGAAACCTGAATTTTTTCCTAGGGAAAGAATATGGTTGTCTGTTTCTGTTGCTTTAGTATTTTCAGTGCTGTGGTGGAAAGTTACGGGTCGGATTCAGGTAAGTGTGCAATTGTGTGGATGTGAGTGTTAGGGTGGGTTAGGTGAGTTAGGGTTAGGGCTCGGGTTAGGTATGTGCGTGATTGTGTGGACATGAGGGTTAGGGCAGGTTTAGGTGAGTTAGGGTTAGGAAGCGGGTGAGGTGAGTGTGCGATAGTGACGGACCTTAGGGTTAGGGTTTGGGTTAAGGTAAGTGGATAGTTAGTGGTGTGTGCATAGTTTAGTGTAGGGTTAGGTGTCAGATTTTAGGTGTATGTGTGTGGATTTCTGTTTGTTTGGTGTGCTTGTGTTGTGTGTATGTGTTTTGGATCAGCGATTTTTTTCCCTAAGAAAAAAATCGCTGATCTGACAGTTCAAGATCGTCAGCTTTTGCTTACATAAGGTCGATCAATCAGCGTTTGCTTTTTTAAGCATTTGCTGATCTAATATAGACCCAATAAATAGGGAGGATTTTGGGTAACAATTGATTCTGATGAAGTCCCTTTCAGAGGACGAAAGCACTTAATCTTCACGTGTTTTAAATAAATAAATAAGCATTTTAACATTCATTTGTTGCCTTTGGAGAAAAATATTTCAGAAAAAAACAAATCAAATCCAAAAATATGAACATGCATAGTGTATAATAAAATAAAATCTACAACAAATACGATACATTTGTAGTAGAGTTTATTTTATTATACGCTTTCTGTGTCCATATTTCTGAAGGTTATTTGTTTTTTTTTATGGTAAAAACACACCAGGTTTTGCCATTGAACATGAACAGCCTTTCAGAGCCACTTGTCATTGGTGAGTGATGATAAACTTTGTGCAAATCCAGAGAACAAAAAGTGAAGTACTTCTTTTGGGCCCTTTCTGGCCATGTGTGTCATGTGTGATTCTATTTTTGACCAAATTAAAATGTGATAATGGGGTTGATAGGAAAGTGGTGAAATGAACAGGCAAGCAGAAGGAAGAACAAATGGTAAGCAATACAGACATTGGCAGAAGAGGACTGGGAGAGAACTATCAATATCCACTTTTTCGCCACAGTAATGTGCATAGGTAGACAAAATCTGATGAATTTGGACTGTCACCACAGCATGGATGGGTGACAACTATGCAGAAATGTTGTATAACCAACTGGACCAAATCAAGTGTGTAGAGATGGCAGACATGCAAAGTAGAGAGCTATGTATGGGGCAATTTTTTTTGGACAGGTGCCCATTTTTTTTTTTGTTTCAAAAAGAGAGCAATGTTGGTGAAGGTATCTAGGAATATGAGGATCTGGTAGTTATGGATGGTGACAAATCCGGTCCAGACAAATGGGACATACAAGACAGACACAGGAATGGTGAGGGACACAAAAAGTTTGAAGGACACTTTGGCTGGTGATAGGTGGGGGATATCTAAGGCACATGCCCATCAGATAAGGAAACAGTGAGAATCTAATCCTCACTCTCAGAACAGTCATCAACATCACTTTCCTCAGTTGACTGTAAGTGTGGGAGACTCTTTTTTTATTTTTTAGGAGCAGCTTCTCCAATGAACTGATGCAGACACAAACTCCAGTCTCTATTAGATCTCACATCATCCCTGGCAGCTCTTGTGGGATGACATAATAACTGCCATCACCACTACTCCCAGAGGATACCACTGCACCACCAGCTGAGGCACTTCTACCTGACAAGGATGGACCAGGTATGGCAGGAGATTTGGAGGTACTACTATCAGATTACATCCCATAGGTGCTGGGTGTTGGTGCTGCAGCCAGTGGAGGGATGACAGGCCAAGCCATAATGGTTAGTCCACCTCCCTGTGCTAAAATGGGTTTGTTTTGTTGGCAGAAATTTATGACAACAGAACAATGTGATTCCAGATACCCCCCCTCAAAAAAAGACATAAGGGTGGGGGTGAAACAAAAAAGAAAAAAGATGATTAGAAACATGATATGTCATAGTCATTCTTTATTACAATAAATAGCCATTTATTATTATCCTAGCTATAGATCTTTCACACTCCCAAAAATGATCGTGAATTGGTACAGGTAACACCTGGAATATGCACATATTCCATACATATTTTCAAAGATACTAGAGAGTAAGTTAACAACATGGCATTAAAACCAATATTGCTATATTTCAACTTTAAAATGTTACTTATTGAATGTGAATCTATAGGTTAGTTGTGGGAATTAAACCTACATAATCTAAATACACTATTACACTTGCCTAATGCAATCACCAACAACTACAGGAGAAAGCACACATGCTTGTTGTTACAGTTAAAGTATGCATGCTGAAGTTGCTACTGATCTATGGAATCGCAATAATTAATATAATCAGAGTCAGTTGTGCTACCTACATATCCCTTGCCTCTGAGTCACTCCAGTTTCTCAGCATATGCTGCCATGTTTGTCATGATTTCATCTTTCAGCTGTAAAACAGAGAATGAGAGAAGAAGAATAAGAAAGATGAAAGCATTATGCATACCAGTCTTGGCTATCTATACCACTGCATATCATTTCAACTTGATTGATCTGTATTCTTACACAACTAGGGGGTGTCAGCAGTTCTAAACTCATCCAGCCACTGTTCAAGCTGTGCTTGCATGCACCTCTTAAGGTCACTGTAGTGGTGCCTACACTCCTTCCCAGAACGTGGTACATCAGTTGTACTAGAGACAACCTTGGCTAGGCTGTTCCAGCCCTCAGCCTTATACTGGAACCCAGGATAGTCCCCTGTAGCAGCCTGCAACTGTAGTGCTTCACAAGGACTGCAACAAAGATTTTTGACTCCTCCACACCCCACCTCTGTGCCCTGAATTTGACACCATCACTTGCCATGTCTGCAGAGGTCCTCCAATGACAGTAGCAATGGTTTCCTGCCAAATTGTGATTTCACATTTTATGACCAATGCTCAAACACACACAACCATGCCAACCATATCTGCAAGATTTTAAGCAAAGAGAAACACTGCTAACCAAAGAATAAGGGAGCTACGAAAAAGCAGTGATGATGTGAAACTTGGCAATGATCACTGTTATGTGTGATGCTATACCTAGTCACACTTTGTCCAGTGGTCAACACTGAAATGCTCAATGGCTTGGCTTTTAAGCCTTGTCTTTGGAGGGATCAACGAGTTGATTTGGCACATATTGTGTTGGGACTTAGACACTGTTAAAAGTAATTTGTACAAGGTGGGGAGCCAAACCTATGTAAAAGAGAATGCATATATTTCCACACAGGTGTTATTTCTCATTGCCACAGAAGAAGTGCTTGTCAGCTTCATTAAAGATAAACATCTTATACAGTCCCTGGTGCTGTACATCAATTAGGCCTGCATGTGTGTGACATTAAAAGGTCCTGGCTTATGCATTCTCAGTTGTGATGCAGGACTATTGTCTGACAATATATTGGAAATGGATATACTTGATTGCTTTAGTAACACAGTTTGGAGTTATGATACATATCTCACAATATATTGTGTTATGGGAGGCATTTATATGATTGTAAACTATTGTGTCTATCAGAGAGATGCAATTGCATTTGTATTACATAATCATGATTGTCTTGCTAAACCAGTTACACACACATGGCTGAACTATGAACATATGAATGAACCGGGGTTCATATGTCAGTCATTAATGAGCTATGATACCTACAAAAGTATGTGTATGCAAGCAGTAATGATACCTTTCTGTCAATCAACCTGCTATGCATAGCTGTTGTTGTGTAGTATGACATTTATAATCAAAGTTTTAGGAGCAATGACAGTGGGGCACCCTTACTAAATAGTAGAATTTGCTGGATTTGAACCCTAGCATACTTGTGGTGGGCTTATGAATGCCATGCACTTACACCTAGTGCCATAGGGAAAGCTAGACAGCAGGTCTCTTTCACACAATCAGTACTGCCCAGAGTGATAACGGTCATGTATTGATGCTGAACCTGTTTGTGCAGACAAAGGTGAACCAAATTACATTTTTCACTTTTTTCTTTAAGCAGCGAACTGTATCTGCACTTAGGCAGGGAACACTCATATGGAAAAGGCAATTTTGAACACATATTACTTGGGTAAGTACTTATTATGACCCCCCTCCCCTAAAGAAATATGACTGTAGGACTCAAATTCTGCTTTCCTTCTATTCTTTTTTTTTTTAGCTCACATAGAATTTACACCTTGTACCACACAGACAGTCAGCTAACAGGTGGAATTTCTGCAGTCATTACCATGACCGCCGCACAATGCCGCTAAGCATGTTTGTGCTCTATAAGCTAACTGCAATTAAAATTTTTCACTTTTTATTTAAACTCTGAAGCATGCTTGTGTTATGGTAAAGGAAAAAATAGATAAACAAACAGAGACATCCTCCAAACACGGACATCCTCCAAAAGGGCCTTACTGTGGCGGACACCTGGTGTCAAAGTCATGGCCTCAAGCTAAATGCCAAAAGATACATAGTCATCCCATTTGGGAAAAACAAAACAGCCACGAATTACCACATAGGGGGCAGCCCCCTTAATACAGAAGAGGTAATAAGAGATCTGAGGACCCAGGTAGATAGTAATCTCTCCTTTGACAATCATATTGCCAAAGTAGTTAGGAAATCCTTCTATGTGGCCTATCTAATTATTAAAGGGTTTGCATCTAGAAATTAAGAGGTTATAGTGCCCCTCTACTCGTCAGTCATTAGACCCATCATAGAGTACAATACCCCATTTGGGATGTACCTCACAAGACACTTCCAACAGCTGGAAAGACCACAAAAGTACCTCACCAAGAGGATTACTGGCCTCAAACATATGTCCTATGCAGCCCGACTGAAAAAACTCTGGCTGTACTCAGTGGCATATCGCTTACTCAGAGGTGATCTCTGCCTGACTTACAAAGCCATGTCCAACTCAGAATTGATGGACATGCTCCACCTAAAGAAATCCAAGTCATTGCGAGCCATGCACTCTAGTGAGTGAGCTAAACCTTGCCACAACAATAAATAAAACATGCTGGAGGGACAGATTCCTGTCACAGAGACTCCCCATGCTTTGGAACAAAATTCCAAATTACATCAGGCAGAGCCCCTCAGTAACACTCTTCAAGAGAAACATTGACGAGTGGATGGGTAACAGAAAATACACCCCTGGGATCACTTCATTGGCTCTGCTTGACAGAGGATCAGTTAATTAATCAATGGGGTGGCGAAAGCTGACACACTCTGGCTAGGCTTATAAATGCCCTTGGGCAGATAGCCTAGTACTTATGAACCTATGAACCTATGAGAAACAAATGATAAAAAAATTAAACAGCTCTGGACTTGAACCGTAAGACTATTGCACTTACCCAACATGGTTGAAGTGGGTTATCTGTCTTTGCTTCAGACACAGGTTTATAGGAGCAATTAAGCAACGTGCTACAAGCAATTCCTATTTCATATCCAATATTAAACAATTCATATAGTTAGATTTTCTCAGTTGTTTGTATATGTGTAGATAGCATTCAATGGAATGAGTGATCACATAATATTTATTAATATATTTGCAAAACTGCAATCCTGACTCCTCTTTGCATTCTTGGAATCCTTCCCTTATCTCTGCTTTACTGTCAGACTTGCAATCTATAGTACATTTCCTCATATTTTTCTTTCAAGGTGTGCTACAAATACATGACAGTGAACGGTTTTCAGCAAAGGCAGGAAACTGTGCTATTTTGACAAAGTAATACACATGTAGGGTATTTGGTTTTGTTTAAAAGCTCACTGCAGTTAGTTCAACATGTGTAAGAATATCCTCACTGATACCCACTACAGGGATGGGTGTCTGTGCATTACTTTGTTTTGCTTCAGAGTAATCATTCACAGTTGCAAGCCATTAGTATCTAACAAGGGTGTAGAGGCTACACCATGTTTACATTTGCTACACAAAGTCAAAGTTTGGTATACAGCAGGTCTAATAAGTTCACACCTCATTTGCATCTTCACAGTGCTCAGAGGGATGAATTTACACTAAACGTAACCATGTAACTAGGGAACTTAAAGGGGAGGAGACTGTTTCCAGTCATGCTTATTGCCCCACTAGTGAAAATGTAGGGTTAAGTAGACTTTTCTGACTGCTTTTTCTCTAGTGTGTATTTTAGTTGCATGGGTCAGGTTATTTTGTAATGGATGTCACTCATGTCAGATATTTATGGCATTGCTACTTAGGTACATTCACAAGTTCCAGTTATACAGGTATCTGCCATTCATTCAGGTTCTTACACATTTATTTTTCTTTTACAGGTTCCACACTTAAGTTGACAGTACTTTAGTTACAACTGTTGTCTTTTGGGGCTAACTCCATCTGATTCTAGCAGTGCACAGCTATTACATGGGGAAGGAAAGATTGTGAGCATTGCTTGGCATCAATGTTATTGTATATATGTGCATAGGATGAAAGGTGTACCCCTTAAGTGGTTGTGTGCACTATCCATTGCCAGGGCTAGGGCATACTGTGCATGCCTATGACCATCTACACCCATGGCAGCTTGGGGTTCTTCTTCTGACTCCTCAGCTGCATGTGGATGTAGTGACCGTGCCAGTGGTTGTGGAACGTTTGTTCCTAGCCCTTGGTGTTCCTGCTGCAACTGTTTATGTAGGATGGTATTGTATAGGACAGCACAGATTGTAATAATCTTGGCACAAATACTGGGATTATACTGCCTCCTGATATATCTAGGCACTGAAACCATGATTTCCACAGCCCCAACACATGCTCTATATTTCTTGATTGACTATGTACATAATTATACCGATACTCCATGGATGGGAATGCATTTCTGAATGACATCATCAGCCATGGCTCCAGCACATCCCCTGCATCCCCTAGTAAATGACTTTGCAGGAAATTACCCCTGGAAAACCTCTGGTAGAGGTGTGAGATGTGCCAGATGTGGGAGTCGTCGTAACTGTCAGGGTTGCCACCACACACATTCAAGATGATTTCCCTAGCATTACACATATCCTGGCAATTAAGGGAGTGGAACCCCTTTATGTTCATGTAAACACTTCCTTGTTCCCTTGGTGGTGATTTAATCTCAATGCGGGTACAGTTTATTGCACTGAAGACTTCAGGGAAGCGTGCTATGGGGTAAAATTTCAGTATAGTTCTAGCTCTGTCCTCAAGGGTATGGGAAACATATATATAGTCACTGGCATGCTGTAGCATAACATTCAGAAGCTGATGTAGAATCCTGGATGCTGATGCATGTGAGACCTCAGAATGTCTCCTGTTCTCCTGTGCATCTCTGAAAGGTCCTGTTGCTAAAATTCTAAGTGCTTCTGTGATGACATGAGGTGCTGAGAAGAGGTAGAGCAGTAGATGTGTGACATATGCCAGTGTAGTTAGCTGGAATTTTGTAAAGAATTGTCTGTAATTTGTATTTCAAACTGATTTCTACAGATGCTTGTGTTAAAAAATGTATTTGTAAAGTTGCTTGTGTTAAAATGTACCAACAGTCTGCCCTACTGAACAGAAAAGAATTGTACATGCATTATTGTAGCTGTTTAAATTTATGGATTGTAACTGAGGACACTGGAAGAGAAGATGTTAATCTCAATCCACCTCACTTTGAGAAATAGTAAGAAAATTAAATTACTGGGCCTAGGCCATGAAGATGTTATCTCAAAGTTTTGAATGAAGCCAAAGATGCAACGTCTGTAAGAGCATAAAACTAAAAAATATATATACCTTCCACTGCTTCAGTACAGCAAACCACAAAATAAATGTAGAACTGGAAGAATTTGGCGTGCTGTACTTCCATGACTTGAATCCAGAAAAAAGTTACTTTTAAAAACAGTTATTTTATATAAGACTTTGATAAAAACAATTAGTAAACAAAGAGTCCCTTAATATTGCATACGATAAGTGCTTTCGGTAATCTTCTTCAGATCGTAAACTCTTTGGGACTGCTGGTGCCTTTTTAACTAAAACTGCTTTACATTAATTAGAGTCATCCAACACTCTATGACCAATCAAAGTTTAAAGTTTGATGTCCGCCTTATAAGTTAACCAATGATATGATCACTACGATTAGTCTGTCTATACATTCATAATGTTACTAGCCAATTGATGGATCTTATAGCTGGTATACCTTCTTATTAACCAATAGTAGGTCTTCTTTCAGTGTAAGTTTTAAAATCAGTCTATCTTTTTATTATTCATGAGTCTACTAACCAGTCAATAGATCCTATGGCTAACACACCTTCGTGCTAGCCAATGGTAGGTCTCCTAGATGTCAATGTAGGTTTTAAGGGGATAATGCTGTTTAAGCTGGATGGTTGATCAGCCTGTAAATTGATAATCCATCTTTTTTTTCTCTTAGCTCAGTATGGTTTTCTATATCACCTTTACGTAGTCCTTTACGTAGTCCCACATAAATAATTACCAGCACTAAATTAGAATAACTATTAGCGTGGGGGGTACCCATGGCAACCCCTAACTTCTGCCAGTATATGGAGTGACCATACACAAAATAGTTGGGTACAAAAATAAGAAAAATTTAAAAATATTACTATGCACTACAGATGGTTTTAATAAATCCCCTATTATAGGGTGAAAAGGAACTTTTAGATGTGGCCACTGTGCAGCCTGTCCATATATAGATAGTGGAAATACATTTGAACATCCTAAAACAAAGAAGGAATACATTTTTAATGTAAAAGCCACATGTCTCAGTGCTAATGTAGTCTATCTGGCTACCTGTAGATTATGTCCAGCCTACTATGTGGGAAAGACTAATCAGTCATTCAAAAATCGCATTTTGTGGCACCAGAGAGACATAAGAAATGGAGATTTGAACAATGCTTTAGCCATGCATGTGAATACATACGTGGAACATTTGTTTACTTACAAAGTTATTGAAATCATTTATGTGGTACTACGTAAGGGTGATATAGAAAACCGTACTGAGCTAAGAGAAACAAGATGGATTATCAATTTACGGGCTGATCAACCACCTGGCTTAAACAGCATTATCTCCTTAAAACCTACATTGAAAGTTAGGAGACCTACCATTGGCTAACACGAAGGTGTGTTAGTCATAGGATCCATTGACTGGTTATTAGACGCATGAATAATAAAAAGATAGACTGATTTTAAAACTTACACTGAAAGGAGACCTACTATTGGTTAATAATAAGGTATACCAGCTATAGGATCCATCAATTGCCTAGTAACATTATGAATGTAAAGACAGACTAATCGTAGTGATTGTATCATTGGTTAACTTACAAGGTGGACATCAAAATTTAAACTTCAATTGGTCATAGAGTGTTGGATGACTCTAGTTAATGTAAAGCAGTTTTAGTTAAAAAGGCACCAGCAGTCCCACAGAGTATAAAAGGACTCTTTGTTTACTACTTGTTTTTATCGAAGTCTTATATTAAATAACTGTTTTTAAATGTAACTTTTTTCTGTATTCAAGTCGTGGAAGTACAGCATGCAAAATTCTTCCAGTTCTGTAAGAAGCTTGGTTTGTTAGTCTCTGTAGGGAGAGCAAAGGGATTAAAATTATTTTATGAGTTCCAAAAGCTGCACCAGATCTAAGCAAAGCTGTTGTGTGTATATTGTTGATATGTAGGTGCTAAATCCTAACAGTTACTAGCAATGGGGGTTGCATGTGAACCAGAAGTCAGATGGCCAGATGTATGTGATGTCATTCTGTACAGAAATAAGGTTTTAATATTAGGTGAGACAGAAATCTTATTGCAGTCTGTTTTTGTAACCTGATAAAGAAGGATCTCTCACCTACTTCATTTTGCCTTGCTCCAGAAAGTAACCAGGGAATAGTATTGTTTAGATCAGTCAGGATAATATAGTGAGATTAGTTAAGTATTGTTTTTCTTTAACAGTGTGAACTGAATTATATTTAATATTTCCTGTGATTGATACTCTGGAGTTTGCTGTAAATAGATATTTTGTATTTTCATTTTATTTTATTATTTAGTATTAATTATATTTAAACTTTTCTTTGTGGGTGATCCTTTAGAACATATTCTAACCTTTGTCAGTACTTATATCTATTGGTGACACTGTGGCCACTTCTGAAAGTCTGGCTGTTTGGTCAACATTAAAATTTGTATTAACATTAATTTCACTCACTATAATTTGATACTCTTGCAAGAGCCTTAGAGTAGCTGGTTTTGGGGTACCTGGTGGCAGGGTGACTACTTTATAGTCTGGGTAGAAGTGGACATAGCTATTAAATCTGTGCCAGCCTTTCCCAAGTGTGTGCTTGTGTGCGAAAATCAAAATCTCACAGTGTGTGTGTGTGTGTGTGTGTGTGTGTGTGTGTGTGTGTGTGTGTGTGTGTGTGTGTGTGCGTGTGTGTGCGTGTGCATGTGTGTGTGTGTGTGTGTGTGTGTGTGTGTGTGTGTGTGTGTGTGTGCGTGTGTGTGTGTGTGTGTGTGTGTGTGTGTGTGTGTGTGTGTGTGTGTGTGTGTGTGTATGTGAGCTACTTGGAGCAGGGACATGCAGCACTGTTTTCACAGAGATGCTGCTGGACGGCTTGGCTTGGACACTTGGCTGAGGACTTAACTCTACAGCTGTGCTAGTGGCGAGCCTTATTGGGATCATGGAGGGAGACAGATATAAATAAATCCAGATGCCAGGCTGACTGTGCTCCCTGTGTGCTCTTACGGGAAATTGTGCATGATGCAGAGAGGTCTGTATTAGGAATTACTGAGTGTATCCATTTGTAGTCCACGTGAATGTCTCTCTACAGTGTCAGTGGTGAGGATCTAGGATCCTTGATTGCTGGCCCAGAGTGGGGATGTCACAGCTTCACATACCTTGGTCTCCACTAGTATTGGTTCCCCTCAGTTTACTCTTGGTCTCATGTGAGGATGATAGAGGTTGCAGAGATCCTGGAGAGTGTCTCTATCCAACCTGTAGTGTCTACTATTTCCACTTCATGCAAACCATGAAAAACTAAATGAGGGTCTAAATACCCCTCTTCTCCATGCCTGAGGTCTATTAGCAGCAGCACAAGCAACAACATAAAGTTGAGCCTATTGCATATACACATGAAGAGCAGCAGCAGCCAGTAACATTCTTTCTTTCCTGTATAGTTCCTGTGGCTATATTCCAAAAGGTTTTGTCATGCAGACCAGATGACTACATGGGACGCACACGATTCCTTTATAGCATGCTGTATAGCTCTGCCATGCTGAATTGGTTGATTAGCATATAATTCAGCTGCTTATGCACTAATTAGAATGCCACAATACTTACCTAGTTTGTGCGGATCTACATGGTAGAACCATTTACTGAATACAAACTGGCACACTGTTGTGTGCATGTCACGCTGTGAAATGAACATGGCATGACCGAATCATGTAGGTTTTATTGACTCCATCCTTATATGTATGCATATTATAATTTTTCTGCATGACTGGAAAGCACAAATCATGTGGTACCAATGTTCTTGAATGCAGATGATGTATACTTAGTGTACACTAAGTTTAGGCATTAATGAATCTGGCCCAATGTATTTTTCTAAAATTTCTCTATCATGTTATTTTAATGAATTTTGATGTTGTTCAAACACCATCACTTTACCTCTCATGAAAAGCCATTTGTATCCTCTTAATATTGTTCTAGCAAAGATGCACAATTAAAAATTAAATCTGCATGGTGTCTCCAAACTCAGCATATGTAAGGTTTTATTTTATATTTTGCAAAGATATTTCATATAACTTATATAAAAAAGAAGTGCAAAAATGTGATGTTTTTGATTTTTCTATTTCCAGACATGTCCCTAAAATCTGAGTGTCTCCTTCATAAAATGGTTACTTGGAAAAATATATAATCTATTTGTGTAGGGCAGTTAATCCATTTATAAGTATAATATCTTGAACTTAAAGAATGTATTTTAAGTAAATATTTGCACTTTCTTAAATTAACATCTTCAACATGTTTACCTTTTTGATTTTTTTCCATAAAGTGGACGTAATTTCTCCATCCCAACCAGCATTCCCTTAAATTTTTACCATAGTTTTAAACTATACCACAACAGTGTTCATTTTATTACATTAGTATGTGTAGGAACATTTTTTGGTCCATATTAATGTCCTTGATACATAACAACTAGTATTAATAACCTGCCTAGAGATATCATATTAATATGTAATATTTTATTTTTTCTCTTCCAGATGAAAGCTACTAGGCCAGAACAGAGATATTTACCAAACAACCAATATCCTGTGAGATATAAATATACATTTAAACACATTTGTTTTGTCAAAGAAACCCTTTGAACATCTTGTAATAAACAAACATCACAACTAGCTATGAAAACAGAATTGCAGCAGATAGTAAAGACAACCTCAAGGCCTGCTATAGTTATGTAAAGAATCTCCACGGCAATACCCAGATTTGCTCTGAGCTACTGCACAATGATACCTCCTACACTGAGCCAACAGGTATTGCCAATATACTGGCTGACAGATTCAGTGCCAACTTTACCCCTCCCCCCAAAGGACCAATCACAATACCAGAAGATTGCCAGGCACCCAGTATTATTGCTGCACAGGTTACAAGAGCACTGTCCAAGGCAAAGAATACAGCTTTTTATGGGACCTGACAATATCCCTGGCTGTGTTCTACATGAACTACAGAGTGAATTGGGACCTCACCTGTGTGCCCTGTTCAATCAGAGCCTCATCTCAGGCTTTGTCCCCACCCAATGGTACACTGCTATAGTCATCCCTCTCCACAAAGGAGGAGCGACTACAGACCTTGGGAACTATTGCCTCATTGCCTGACAGGTCTGATATGCAAAGCTATGGAATGCATCATCATGGACCTAATAAACAAGGATATAGGGAATCTCCAAACTCTGGATCCCACACAGTTTGATTTTGTGAAGGGGAGAGCATGCCTGGCCAACTTGGTCAACTTCTTTGAGTCATTCACCAAAGCTGTGGATGAAGGCAAGGTGGTTCATACAGCCTACCTTGATCTGGCCAAGTCCTTTGATACCATTCCCCACTCAGGAATCATAGAAAAACTCACTAAGCTAGGCATAAATCCCTATATCACTTGCTGGGTTGAAAACTGGCTCACAGTTAGAACACACAGTGTGAAAGTAACTGACTCCAAGTCAGACTGCTGACCAGTCAAATGTAGACTCCCACAGGGATCAGTCCTGGGTCCTCTCCTGTTTGGTATCTACTTCTCAGAAGTCTAGGCAACACAAAGGGTCTCCGGTTGACAAAGCTCACAGAGGATTGCAAGTTGGGAGACATTATTAACTCCCCAAGTGATGTTGACATCCTACAGAAAGGCATCAATGAGGCCAACGATTGGTATCAGAACCGTGGCCATAAGCTCAATGTCAAAAAATGTGTCATCATACCCTTTGGGAAAAACCCATTTCCCATGAATTACCACATCAATGGTAGTCCACTGAACACAGAAGGCGTTATAAGAGATCTGGGAACACAGGTTGACAGCAACCTCTCTTTTGACCACCACATTGCCACTGTGATCAGAAAACCCTTCTGTGTGGCACATCTCATTACTAAGGGTTTTGCATCCAGGAAGAAAGAGGTCATTGTCTCCGTCTACTCTTCCCTCATAAGGTCAGTCATCAAGTACAATGCCCCATTTGGCATGTACCTCACTAGACACCTGCAACAAGAGGCTGCAAAGTATCTCACAAAGAGGATCCTAAGCCTTAAACATGTCCTATATGGACAGACTCAAAAAAACTACAACTATTCTCTGTCTCATATTGCCTACTTAGAGGTGATCTCTGCTTGACTTACCACAATCAACAGAATGTGCTGGATGGACAGGTTCATAACCCAGAGACTGCCCATGCTATGGAATAGACTTTTCATACATGTCAAACAGAGCACCTCACTGTCCCTCTTCAAGAGAAATCTTGATGAGTGTATGGGAAATAGAAAATTCACCCTGGTGATCATTCCAGTGGCTCTACTCAACATTGGCACTGGGAACTAAGGTCGGGTGGCATGATGCCAGGGTAATCCTATGGGCTTGGTTTGTAAAGGCTCCAGGGCCATTAGCCTGGTACACACCTATGAACCTATGAACATGATTTTTTTACTCATTTGATTATGTCCTGTCTTCTAAGAGCATTAATCCAACTATTTAAATTATGTGTCAAACTTTTTCTTTTTGTTTTCCCTACTTTTTGAACACTGGTTAGGAGGCAATTCCTCTTTTTCACTATCTCTGACAATGCTTTCTTTCTCATAGTCCACAATACCTTCCCCCAACATCCAGTCCATCCTGATGTATGCTTAATTTTCCATAAACAAAAACATCATAGTGCCAACTTATTTTCTTTCTCACTTCTACCAAATCTGTATTTTCTTATCTTATTTAGATACAAATCATAAAGCTGGAACTGTGATCAAGGACCAGTGCTTGTTTTCTTTTCAAACTCAGTTAATATATGCTGGAAAACAGATTCAGTTTCTAAGTTTAAGTCAAGAAGATTCCACAGTAAATGTATCAAAGCTCTCACCTGTGGTATATTAATTCCAAGCAGAGCAAAAACTTCTCTCTAAATATGAAATCTGCCTATTGGGGCACCTTTGCAACAAAACAAAAAAATGAATTAAGTATCTGTGTTGCTCTGAATTGTTAATAACTTGCTTAGGCACGTCTGCTCTGCACATCACTTAAAATCTCCTTCTTGAGTTTCTTGACTTTATGACTTCTTTTTGCTGAGAAGAGACAAAAGAAAAATAGCTGCACTGGTATTTCTTCATTTTTTTCTGTCCTTTTGCCAATCTAATCAAGCAGAGGAGGTATCACAGATGGAATTTTTAACATAATTAGCAGCTTCAATTTTTGTCAACATTCTCTGCACTATTTTCAGTATCTGTAGTCTGGAAGGCATTCGCAGAAGTTGCAGAGTATCCACCAGACTGCAGCATTATTTCCACACAATTAGGCTCTTGGTCCACATCTCTCACACCTTCAGCTCCACCGCCCTGCCCTGTAGTCACTATGATGCCTCACAGCTCTACCTAGAAAGCTTCCCCATGTCCCAGTCAAATTTCCCTTAGTCAGTATAAATACCACCTGTCTCCCCTGAAAAGAGGCTACTAGCGTAGAGGGCTTAGCCCAGCCAAAAAAGGATATGTCGATAGACAAAGAAAGAAAGAAAAATTTAAAGATTTAGAAGTAGTTTGCATGCATATAAATTCAACTTTTGGAATCTAATTTGCAGTTTAATTTTCTAAACAGCATTTTTAGAGCAATTACTAAATAAACTGATGTGATGGAATAAATTAAGCAGTTCTTGGCATTGGATGTATAAGCTTTAGCATTTTGCTGATCTCTAACACCTGATACCAAGTATGAGAATTGTCACTGACTCATTTAAGTATTCCATGGTTACAAGGAACTTACTAAAGGGATCAGTTAAGGGATTTGTGCAACCACTTTTATTTGACGTATTATACAACTATACATATTTTTAGTGATTAACCAAACCATTTGCTTTTACTGTTATCTCATTGTGCACATAGATGTTGCTATTTTATGAATGTAGCATATCAGCATTTGAATAGCCTGCTGTCCTCAAACTAGAAACCATATGCTTACTCCACAATATTAAAATAAGCAAGAAAATGCACATTAGATTTATCAGTGATTAATCATATTATGAGGTAAGAAAAGGAAAATTAATTACATTCTAGCTGATAAAATAAACTGCTAAACATCAACAAACTGCAGTTGTTCATTGTTGAACAACATTATAATTAATTCAAGATAAGAAACTAAAAAGGTCACTTAAATTTATCACCCAGTTATTAAGTAAAGTTATATAATATATATTGGTAACTACTAACATTTAAGGGATGAATTTAACAGTAGGTTTGACTGTTTAAATTGAACCTGACTTGTGCAGAAGTTATACATTACACACCAGATCAATAGTAACCTTTAATACTTTTGTTCAACAAACAAGAATGTGTCTGCTAGGGAGTAATACATTCTGAAGCATGCTTGCACGTGAAATGTCACTATAGCCTTTACTTAAGTAATGCAAGTAACTTGGTATATCAGCTGAAGTTTTAAAATGACATCTTTCTAGAGTTACATTTGAAAGAATTTTGGGGTATAACTGATTAAAGAACAGCATGCAGCCTTTGAGCATGGCTTGCTAGTACACAATGATATAATCAGAACTCCACATGTGGCATTTTCCTTAGAAATGCTTGCAAAATACAACATTACAAAGATGCACATAATGTGGGCCTTTCTTGTTTTGCATGTTTTAAGTCTAGTAGTAAATCCATGATGGATAATGCAGGCACTCTAGTGATATCATAGATTATATGAATTACACCTTGCAAGGAAATATAGTGGAAAGTGGTGGATATTTCACTTGCAATATTCTAAATCAAATACTTGTAATCCATTAGAAGCTTAAAAAGTCTGTATTTCAAAAAAGAAAGAGAGAAAACAGACAGGAAAAATAAACATATAATTGGTGAAATAAAATCAGACCTAATCAATGGTGCCTTGCAAAAGAAATAAATAAATAAGGCACATAAAATGTAGAATTGAGTGAATTAACCATTGTTATAATGGACGTAGCTGTAACACTGATACACAGCACTGCTTCTACAAGTGGTCCTGCAAAGTACATCCAAATCAACGAAAAAGTCACAAATAAGCCAAAAATGAGCACAAGTTGAGCTAGGGATCACACTGATATAAAGAAATTGTTCTTTTTTCAGAAATCCGAGCTGCTGAAGAACAATTGAAGACTTTTATTAAACAAATTAAAACACAATCTGATAAGCGTGTTCATCTCTGCTAATTCAAAGACTTCTTCAGATATCAAATAAGGATAAGGAACTCCTTAAATATTAAATTACAGCTTAGGTCACTATTATAACACCCCTAATTAATGTGAAAACACACCCACCAGCAAACTCAATTCATAGCAAAACAGAAAAACTTCATATATCTGTAAATGTAAAATGTTAAAAAATGTTAAAAACTATATATAATAATAATAAGAGGACAGTACCAAATAATAAATATAATAAATATAATAAACGTTTCAAAGTAAATAAATATCATACAGTATCAGCATAAAAATAATGTAAAAGCAAAGTACATGATTAGCTGCTTCTAAGAAGAATAAGGGTTGAAAAATAAATGAAACAATGTAACTGGAGACACCAATAAGTTATAGACTAGAGACACTTATTTGCTTTTCAGCTGATGACCCTTATTGTGGTTTTATTTCCTTTCATTTAGGATTACTATAATTGCTACTCATTACAATTTTGTAAATCCCTGTGTGGTGCACATATGGAAACAGGATATTATGCACCTGAAGGTGAACCAGAAACATTTTATCCCCCGGGATTCAAGAAGCTCGGCACAAAGACGGTTTTAGCCTTGCACTGAGCGTCCTCACTACAGATGGCGCAGCAGCGCCATATGAATATGTATGAGAGCGCGCCTCCACAACCTCGATGTGCACAGGAAACGTGCAGGGGGCATGTACAAGTGCTCTACGGAGGCATAAACATGCCCTGACACTTGCAAAACCTACTATGCCTACTGGTAGAGTCCACCCCTAATAGTAAGTCAGTAATTCAGTGTCCGTGGATACCGAAATGTATGCTAAGCATACAAGAGTGTCCACAAACAGTGAAATAAACTCAAAGTAGTAAACACACAAGCACATAGTGGAATGTTGAGCCCCGTCCCTAGAACTTTCACAATTAGATTCCCTGTCCCTGTGTCCCTATTATACATTAGAATTGCTGCAATATCGAAGGTGTAAGCAAAGCACAGTATGTCTGCGTGTCACTGCCCTCCACCAAGCGTAACTTACACATCATATTCATTCAAATAGAGAAAAACATGCGGAATTAAGTGTCAATAGTGTAGTGTTTAGAGCATCTGCATAGCAAACAGGCATTCACTGTTCAAGCCCAACAATAGCACATATAATTTTCCATGTGGAATAAATGTCATTTTGCCATAAAACTGACATAAGAGTATAGCATGAGATATTTAACTTAAATATCATTCAAGCAAAGTGGCACTGTCATAATAAATAAGGTACTAGTAAGCAGGTGTAAGCACAAATAAGCAGCAGTAAACACATATAAGTACCAGTAAGCAAGTCTGAGTGCACATGCGTGGGTCTAAGCAGTGCCCAGCATAGGAAATGTATATAAGTATATGCAGATATAATATATATATATATATATATATATATATATATATATATATATATATATATATATATATATATATATATATATACACATGCACACACACACACACACACACACACACATATATATATATATATATATATATATATATATATATATATATGAAGAAAGAACGATGTAACAATAAAGCATACAAAAGGAATGAGAAGGGAGAATCAACAGCAACCCCAGTATTATATAGCACTGTCAGCATATGTTATATCCAGCTGGGCAGGAGAGAGCAAAGCACTGCTACTCACACAACAGGCAAGATATTACCAGTGGGAGCAACATTGTTGATTTGCTAAGTCTACCTTACACACAGAGGGTAGTCTCTAGTGGGACTACCCAAAATTGATAGGATGATTGGCCATCCAACCATTTCACAAGCAAGGGCAGGTAT